>NC_056737.1:1387223543-1387241478 GCF_019279795.1 Protopterus annectens
AGGGAGATTACTAGTTTTTTTAAAAAAAAAAACACAATAGCCTAGCAATATCTTATCAGTTATTTTTTTTTTAAATGCAACATACTACAGTAAACTCTCAGTTAACTGGCACCCATGGGGACTGGTTGATGGCGGATAACTGTAGTTTCAGGTTACTTGAGAGTTACTATTAAAAATAGTCCTGCCTATACTGTACCCTATACTATTTGTTTGGTTTCACTTGGTCTTAAGTTGGGGAGAGAGGGAATTTATTCCCATCTTCCTTTTTAAAACTCTAAAACTTTAAAAATGTAAAGTATGTTTCTGATGCGGGGGGGGGGCAGAAAGTGCAACACATGAAAATTGTACTGTATTTCTTCAATTATTTTTTTTGGTTGCTTGAGAATTCTGGTTGCTTGAGTTCTGGTTAACTGAGAGTTTATTGTATTATGCTATACTTTTATTTTGGGCAGGCATCCCCTGCACTCTCACTACTCACTTGCGACAAAGATTTTCTAATCCTAAAGTCAAACAATGCTGAACAATGAAAAAATGATTTTCCAATAAAAACACATGCCCCAGGATTTACTAATCTTCCGTGTAAGACTAGATTAGTCTTACACGGAAACACCAGTCTAAGAGTATGACGGCAGTGCTCCATGCATATTAATGAGGGTGCGCTGCCTCAACTCTAAAGCTTACATGGAGCATGGACAAGTGTAGGGGGCATGTCAGGACTGCTGAGCAGTCCAAAAATCCACGTCCCTGCACTGACAAAACCCAAGAAATGTTGAGTTACTTGAGCGAGTCTGCTCACATGTGTACATTGTAACACTACACTCCCCCATATGTTAAAGCTCGTACAAATTTAAAAATGAAAAGAAATTATTTGTTTTTGTTTTATTTCCGATATAGCTGCCTGTATTTGCATGTGTTTGTATGGGATTGTCCATTGCTTAGCTACAGTTAGCAGCTTAGACACCGAAGAGGATAATAAGAAAAAAATATGCAAATTAAGCAAAATAGCAATAGTGTAGTGGTTTGAGCCTTCGCACAAAGAGAAGGCATTCCCAGTTTGAGTCCCACTACTACACGTTCCATTTTCAGTTAGAAATCTGTATACAAAATTATTTCCTGACATTTATCATGTATAAGTTTTGTAAAAAGCATTCAGATGTTATATGTAGTAGTGAACAAATTTTTTTTATATATATATATATATATATATATATATATATATATATATATCTATATATATATATATATATATATATATATATATATATATATATATATATATATATGAAGGTGAAATGGTTATGCATTCTGAGGCATGAGTAACTTATTTTAAGCAATATAAAGCACTGCTATTTATTTATTATTTATTAGCAGTTGGTTTACCAGGATAGTCCATTGGGCCAATAAGAACCCGTTTTCAATGGAGTCCTGGGGAGAAAAGCTCCAAAACAAAGGTTACAAAAGAGATTACATCAGTTTACAATTTCAATCATTTGTAAGTGAAAGACAAAGCTTTAAAACATTGGTAAACAAAAAGATTACAGTAGTTTACAATTGTGGAAATTTGTGGGTTCAAGATAAAGCAAAGATTAAGCATTTACAAAGGAAAAAAATTTTTTTTTTTTTTTTTGTAGAAACGCTAACATTTAAGCAGGTATAATAAAAATGTTAAGGTTACATTTTGTAGCAAAACAAATTATTGCTGCAGTACATATATAGTTTCTTGAGTGAAATAATAGAATAAAAGAATTATAAGATGTCATTACAGTTGGCTTATTATTCGGTGTCTGGTAATATATGGTAAAGCTGCCCATAAGAAGTGAAGAACAGGCTAGGAGGGGTGGGAGCAGGAGCATTTTCATGAGGATGTTAGATGTGAGTGCAGTGATTTTTTAAAAGCAGGGAGGTTGGTGGTGATACGGATGGAAGGAGGAAGGGAGTTCCATAGTGCCAGGGCAAAGGACAGGAGGTTTTGTCCTGGAGAGTGAGGTTTGTACAGTTCTATTAGGTTTTGGTTATTAGATCTTAGGAGTCTTTGTGGCAGGTGCATTTTAAAGGTAGAGCTGAGAGAGGGACAGAGGGAGGGCTGAAAAATTAGTTTATGAGCAAAGGTAAGCTGAGTGTAGGAGAGATGGTTGGGAAGCTCTAGCCAGTTAAGTTTGTGGAGAGATACACAGTGATGGGTAGATGATTTGTGGCTAGTTGCAAATTTGACAATTTTATTATAACAAGAGGACAGTTTTGTTTTGAGAGAGGATTGTAGGTTTGTTAGCAGAGGGGCACCATAAAGAAGGGAAGGGATGAGAAATGTAGTAGCAAGAGTGAGCTTAGTAGATCTAGTGAGGAATCGATTGTGTCGATAGAGCATACCAAGTTTTTGGTGGGTTTTTTTTATGTTTAGTTGTAGGTGGTTACTGAATTTAAGCTGGTCGTCAATCTGGACTCCTAGTAGTTTAGTTTCAGATACCAGTTCAAGAGGTGTGTTATTCTGACTAGTGATGGAAATTAGTTTTCTATCAATGGTGTTGGTTTTAGAGGGGGTAAATACCATAAGTTTGGTTTTTGATGCATTGAGTGCTAGATGATTGTCCATCATCCACTGTTCTGTGGTAGAAAAGGTGTCTTGAGTCAGTTTTAAGAGAGCAGGGATGGATGTGGCTGAACAGATAATTGTGGAATCATCTGCATATTGAATAAGTTTAGCATGGGGTAATGAGTGGAAGAAATCATTTATAAATATATTGAAAAGGAGAGGACCCAAAATGAAACCTTGGGGGACGCCAGTGGGTGTGTTAAGGAAAGAGGAGATGGCTTTTTTCCACTTGACAGCTTGTTGCCTGTTGGAGAGATAGCTGCTGAACCAATTGAGAGAGGAAAGGGATAGGTTTAGGTTAGATAGTTTAGTTAGGAGAAGGTTATGAGAGATGGTATCAAATGCCTTAGAGAGGTCAAGAAAGAGTGTAGATACAGTAGAGCCAGAATCTCTGGCTTTATTTACAGTTTCCAGGAAGGAAAGGAGGGCCGTCATGGTGCTGTGGCCGGGTCTGAATCCATGTTGTGTGGGAGTTAGTAAGTTATTATCTATGAGATAGGGAAGGAGTTGAAGATGAATACATTTCTCTAGAATTTTTGATATAGGAGAGAGAATGGCAATGGGACGAAAGTTAGTAATATTGTTATTATTGCCTCCTTTGTGCAGGGGAATGATGAATGCCCTTTTCCAGAGTTTGGGTACAAGCCCTTCTTGGATAGGATGATTGATTAGGATGCTGATGGGGAAGGCAATGGCTTCGGCTGCTATGCTGAGGAAGGATGAGGGAATGTTATCGGGAGCATTGGTGCATGGTTTTAGTTTTTGCAGGAGTTTTCTTATGGTAGAAGTAGGAATGGGTTTTAGGGAGAATGGTGGAAGTTGAGTGATTGGAGATGTAGGGGATGACAGGAGGGGTGCAGAAGCAGGGGGTGAGGTGTTATTAGAGAAGGATGAGGTTAGTTTGGTAATAGAGTCTATGAAAAAAGAGTTGAATTGGGTAGCTAGATCTATATCTAATGCGTTTGGGTCTGGGGTTGGGTTTTCTGCTGTGCCAGGTTTTAGGAGGGTAGTGATGCCTTTCCAGAATTTCTGAGGATTGGTTTTGTGGTTGTTTTGGAGTAAGGAGAAGTAATTCTGTCGATCTGCTGTGATACGTTTTTACGAATTGCGAAGTGTTTTGAATTCAATAAGGGTGGTTGGAGTTTTGCATCTTTGGTACTGTGCCCAGGTTTTGTCTCTACGTCACATGACAGTTAGTGTGTTTTTTGTTAGCCATGGGGCGGAGTTGTTTTGTATTCTTTTGGTTTTTATGGGGGCAAGACTATCCAGTAGATGAAGGAAAATTGTATTGAAGTGTGCAACTGCATTGTCCAAGGGTAGTGTTTTTAGTGAGTTCCAGTTTATTGATTTTAGGAGTCTGAGAAGGTTATTGGGTTGAAGTTTTTAAGGTTCCGAGTGGTGATGTAATTATGAGTTACATGTAATGGAGATGGAAGTCGTCTAGTGAAAATAGGAAGGTGGTCGCTGAGGGAGTGAGGGAGAGTTCCACTATCAGTGTAGTAGTGGGGGTGAGAGACTAATATCCAGTCTAGGGTAGTGCCACTGGAGAAGTCTTTAGAGGGCCTGGTAGTCAGGTTGATTAGCTGAGAGTACTTATATAGGTTGATGTTTAGAGGTGTGTAGGAGAATCAATGGAAGACCAATTGATATTTGTGTCTCCCATGAGAATGGTTTCATTACTGATACTGGTAGAAAGCCAAGATAGGATATCCTCAAGTACAGAGGTATTATCTCCAGGGGGGATGTAAAGTGAGGCTATGCAAATTTGTTTGTGTTTATTTAATTGAAACAGAGCTAGAACTAGTTCAGCATTGGAGAAGTGAGGAATGGGTTTGTTGTAGGGAGTAATGGAAAGGGTGGATGAGTAGAGTAGAGCTACCCCACCACCCTTTTTGTGGGCCCTGTCTTTTCTGATGATAGAGTAGTTTGGTGGCACTATTTCAATATCTTTTATGTGAGGTTTAACCAGGTTTCAGAAATAGCTAAGATGTCAGGTTTGTTGTTAAGAAGCCAGGCGTGGAGATTGGGGATTTTGTTAACTATGCTTTGGGCATTTAGAGAAGCAAATAGGATGGATTTAGATGTAGGGGAAGTAGTGTTTGGGCCTGGGTTAGGGTGTATATCTCAGATAGTAGTATGGTTGTTAGGTGTTGGATTATGTTGATGAGATGTTTGGATTGCCTTGTTTGTATATTGTATATTTTCAGGTTTGAGTAGATATTGATGGTTAAAGAGGGGTTACAGTGTTTATAAGTAGAGGATAGTTTGTAGTGAAAAAATAGATGGGTATAAGTGGGATATAGTCCAGAGGAGATTGAGACAAATGAGTGTAAGTGAGTTGAAGGGAGTGAGCTGGTTGTGTGAAGTAATGGTGTGTCATTTGCGATGTTGGGCTGGGAAAGGTAGTGGATATAAGTAAGGCTTAGAAGTAGTAATAGTTGGATTGTGAATGAAAGAATTTTTGTAAGCATATTGAGGCTTAGCTAAGGTAGAATATGTAGTGTTGGGAGAAGGGATTAGAAATATATATTGTGTTGTTAAATATGAAGGGAGGTGTGATGTGTGAGGAGGTGAATTATAGGGGTGTAGAAGATGGCGAGGAAAGGGAGGTATTATAGATAAAGAGGAAGTAGGAGTGGTAGGGAAGGAGGTGTAATAGGGAGGAAGTAGGAGTGGTTAGGTGAGTATAAGTGTAGATGCACTGGGGTGGGTGGGATTTGGGGTAGGGTAGGGAGGAGTGAGCCACTTGAACGGAGCAGTTGAAACAATCCAAGATAGAGGATCAGAGAAAAAGTATCAGCAACAGGAGTCAATAAAGAAGGTAAGTGGGTAGGTATTGTATGCTATATGGGAACACAGAAGTGAAGGTAACAAGGTGAGAAAAAGAGAGTTTCAGATATAGCAGGGAGAGAGTGGATGTAAAAAAAACAGAAAAAAGGTAGGGAGTATGTATATTTGTTAAATAGAAATGGAAAGCATAGACAGTATTGGGTGCAGAGACCACTAAAGAACTAGTTTCTTACTAGGTATGTAGTGATAGGGTGCTGCCACCTAGTGGTAGTAGAAAGTGATACTAAGGGATAGAGGTAAGAAGCGATAAATAGGCCTTAGGTGGAACTAAGTGGTTAAAAGGGTACGGCATTAGGAGGGGGCTGTAGTAAATGGTGCGTGGTAGGCTGCTGTAAGGAACGCACTCTCAGTAGGGCATACAAGCAGACAAATGGGTAATAATTAGTCTAAGTCTAAGCACATTTTAGCAGTATTTAGCATATTTAAAACCAATTGCTCATAGCTGAGCACTGCGTTAACAAGCGCAATGCATTTGCACGTAGCTGCGCACCGTGCTAACCAGCACAGATACAACGTATTTGTGCATAGCTGTGCACCGCACTAACCAGCGCAATGTCGGGCAATGTCGAGCAACGTTGGGCAAAGTCAGGCAAAGTTGAGCAAAGTCGGCTAAACACGGCCACACCTCCTTTACTGTACCTTAACCATTCAGGTCTGGCCAGTAGGAAAATTAAAAGCAGTGACAGGGCTTGAACTCAGGATACTGCACACTATAGTCACAGTACATAACCACTAAGCTATGACAGCATTTCATAACCATGCACTTTCAACAGCCACATATCTATCAAAGGAATATTAAACATTGCCAACATCAGCTAATCAGGTGTGCCTACAGCTGAGTTTTTCTCAAGTTTTTCTAAAACTGGCCAATCACAAATATGTGTGGGAAATGAGGCATATTTAAGCTCCACAGGCAGGAATACTTGCCATAAGTGGTTGTAGCTCCCTTCTGCAGTCAGCATGACCAGTGTTGGAGAAGGAACTCGATTTCGAGCTCAATGCTGGGGCAGTGAGGAGACCAAAGTAATGGTTTGGCTCCTTGTCCACAATCATGAGGAAAGACTCCTGTGGGGCCAGTACCAGGGCACCCAGTATAAAACAGAGGCCTGGAACAGGCTTGCTCATGATCTCACCAATGCCACTGGCGTTCCTCGGACTGGTGAGCAGGTCAGGCACCATTATTCTGACCTGAAGCAACATAAGGAGGATCATTGTACCACTGGATCCAGGAGTCCCATGCAATGCCTAATGCCCCAGTACTGAGTAAGTAGCTATTGTATTAAGTAGTTAAGAGTTGCTATGCTTGTCTATACTATGGATAGGTATGTCTCAATATCACTGCATTTACTTCACAGCTGCAGGTGTCCGGGTTATGAATCAGCAAGCTCATGAAGATAGGTTGCAAAGGCTGCATCATCAGGCAGGTTAGTAATTATTCTGCATGTACTGTTATATAAAATAAATGAGAGAGCCTTCAAAAAGTGTTTTAATCCAATAAATAAAGGTGTAATAATCCTTTAATAAATGTATAAGTCCTGAAGTGCGTCTGTGCCATTTTCTTTGATATGTTGTTGTACTGTTGTATTAAGCAGTGTTAACCCACACTTGGGTAGGCCCATATAACGTGGATGAAGGGAGTACCAGTAGCTTTTATGCATATTTACAGCCCTCAACTCTTGGTTCATGCCCAGCATGTACAAGTTAATCTGGCACATGAGAAGCTTGGTATTGTGTTCCCCAGAAATGTCAGTGTGCTGCCAGAAATTTAGGGAGCTGTGTACATATAACTAATACTTTCACTTGAACATATCTAGATAATTATATGAAAGTAGAGCTGTCAGTGTACCATCTTAGCAGTAGTGTGTGTGTGAGCAACTCTCAAAATATGTAGCAGTAACATCTGCATCTTGGACAGTTTGTATGTAAGATACAGCTCATGTATATAATAATCTAGCAAAATCCAATTGCACAATATAAGGGCATTGGGTAGTGTAATAATACATGTAAGGGACATATAACTGCAGTTAATAGGAATGTAGTGAAAACTAGAAGGATATATAAGGTGTTAATTGAGCTATCCTTTTCCACCCTACTGTATGTGCATAAAAATGCAATTCCACACCTCAATCGGTATGTCTAATCTCAAAACATTTGTTGGGACATATGTCCTATTGGTTTATAAATATTTGCATTTATTTCTATGCATGTGCTCTGTTAAAATACCACAATATTGGTGGCCTGTTGCCATCAATTCAACCTGCATGCTGTTGTAATGTCCACTATTGTTCTATATATGCATGTGTTATGCTTGCTTTTCAACTGTTGAAAATCTGGTATGTTGGGTTAATGGGAACACTTCTGCATGCTGTTATAACTAATTGGGAATGCTAATGACTGTTACTAACCCATATCTTTATTAAACCCTCCAAAACATAGTTCGTATGGGAAGGCCTGTCCCAGCGGACCCACCTGTCCCACCTCAGCTGGCCATGTCACCTTGCACCAGCAGGTTCGGTGCCCAGCCTGGGACCTCCTCCTCTGTTGGCCCTGTGCCACCTTCAAGTGGAAGCACTGCAGGGGATGGGGCTCAGCCCCCCCCATGCAAGCGTGGGTGGAGGAGGGCCGCCTATCACCCTTTTAACGGTCCGGGCTGTGGTGCGTAGAGAGACTGAACGTTCTGCTGTAGAACCTCTATGCCAGCTTGAGGCATGAGTGGCGCAACTCCCAGGTCAGCCTGCCCCTCCTATACAGCCCCCAGTACAGCCACCCTCTGGGCTGTGAAGGTGCAGTGGTGACTGCCCATGGGTGGGGACCTCAGTCCCACTGTTTCCATCTGTGGGCTCATGGGCTTGCGATTTCCAAACATCCCTCCCCATCAAAGGTGTTCACCCACCACGTGTCATATACCGCCCCTGTATGCATCTTGTTTGTCTTGTCTGTTTACCTACTCAACCTACCTCCCCAAATATACCTTCTTCCCCTACCCCATATTCCACTGTCACCTGAAAAAAAAAGGGCAATCTGCTCCCAAAAAAAAATTATGCCCCATGCATAGCTGCCCATTTTGCACACATGTCCACTGGACACATAAAATGTAATTTAATTGGCATTACAACATACTTTGTTGTCCTCACCCCTCTCTCAGGGGTTGAAGGTTTCATATCTACCTCCAAATTTATTCCATAGGCACAGCTGTTGCTGTTAAAGAAATGGACAGCTATGGACCTTTCCTACACCCGTCCTGCACATCCCGAGCTACTTTCCATACTGTCTTTCTCTCTTTGTGCCCCTTTTTCACCACTTTCCTATCTCCCCATTTTTCTTTTCTTTCAAAGAAATGAGCACGGGGATTAGCGGGGGTAAGCACTAGTAAGCAGTAGTTAGTGGGTTTGTGCGAGTGTGTGCTTGTTTGTGCTTAGCTAAGCATTGTTAAGCATTGCTCAAACCTGTGCAAACCCGCTTACAACTGCTTAAAAGTGCCTTAGTTACTCTGTATGTGAGGGCCCTTCTTCTGCTCAGGAGCAAAATAAAACACCTCTCTCAGTCTCAAACCCTAGACCTTGTACACACTACACAACATGAAGTACCACTAAGCCACACTAGATGCACAACAAGATGGTGCTGAAATAAATATACCATGCATCAGAATGAGTGCATGAAAAGGAAAATTAGGAATGCCATACCACACAATTTGTTCTGTGGATCTTTACCAACAGTTGTTGTGGGATTACATTACATGACTGTGATAAGAGAAGCAGCCATTCTAGCAGGAAATAATGTTGCACCATCACTTTACAACCTCACACAGTATCACACCAGGACAAACACTGGCATATCTGTTTAGGGCAGAGGCCATACCTCCCAACTGTCCCTAATTTTCAGGGATGTCCCTGATTTTGACACAAATTTTAGCTCTGTCCCTCTGAATCCCTCCTAAAACTACTGACTTTGGCCAGAAAGGTGGTGAATTACACTCAATGAATAATGACAATAATTAAGAGTTAGACACTTCTTTTACTTCAGAAAAGATGTATTAATTCATATGCTCTTATTCTCTCAATGTTTCAACTTAATGGCACTAAAATTTTAAAGGTGTCCCTGACTTTTTCTTTACTTTTCCCTGAGTCTGTTCAAATATGTACCTGAGTGATTGAGAGGTCTGGCAGAGGCAGAAACACAGATGCATATCAGCCTTTCTGTTGTTACACACTGTGCAAATAGCTTTGGAATGAGTTTCCTAAGCATACCCTTATGTAGGAATACAACACTGAAATACAAATGGATGTAGCCATGTACTGGTAGCAACCAACTGTAACAATGCCATTGCTCTATTGCTGAAAAGACCTGTGTGGTGCACAGACAAAAAATAACAGGCTATTCTCTGGCTATCATGTAGATAGGTCCACAGTTGGGAGTTATGCAGACAGACTACTTGCCTTGATAAACTAACATGTACACAGCAAACCTGTAAGTGCAGCAAGATATAATCCACACATTATTACTTACACTCTGTCTACTTCTGCACCCCTACCCAAATTTACAATATACCTGTGTGTGCAGGGTCTACCAAGGATGTAGGTAAGCATACTCACAGTACTGAAATGTGTCCAGTTGTTCTGAGCAGCTTGTGCTAATGTCAACACTAAAAAAGCACAAACTGTTTAGAACTGAGTAAATGAATATTCACAGTATAGCCGTTCACAAACAATTCTTGTGCCAAAGAAATACATCTCAATAACTAGCTTTGTATGGCAGTTAATTGTAAAAGTTGAAAAGAAAGTACATCTTTCCATGTACATTGGGGTTGCATTTTGAGGGTTGAGTACATTTCTAAACTGACAAGTGGGTACTGGAAGCAGCAACATTAGGTCTGAGCACAAAATGTAAATCTCAGGCTACACCCCTGGCTTCTGATATAAGAACTATTCCAACCTTCTGTCTTAAACAATGATGTTCACAGCAAACAAGGATGATTTCCATCTTGGAAAACTGAAAGGGCCACGCCTACCTGAGTTAACAATTTATAGTACTGAGTTGCTATGACAGTGATTACTGCAATTACTACACAGCAGGCTGCATGCAATTAGCAAGTGGTGGCCACTAAGTGGTGCAGAGGTCATCACATGCTCGTGCAAATACCTACAAAAGCAGCCTGCAATCTCTGCCAACAAACTCAATCACTCTATTGCAGAGACTGACAGAGAGAGAGAGAGAGAGAGAGAGAGAGAGAGAGAGAGAGACAGACAGACAGACAGAGAGAGAGACAGAGAGACAGAGAGAGAGAGACAGAGAGAGAGAGAGAGAGAGAGAGAGAGAGAGAGAGAGAGAGAGAGACAGAGAGAGAGAGAGAGAGACAGAGAGAGAGAGACAGAGAGAGAGAGAGAGACAGAGAGAGACAGAGAGAGACAGAGACAGAGACAGAGAGAGAGAAAAGGAAAAAGAAAAAGAAATATTACCAAATCATACAAAGGAAAGGTATGTGACACATATGAATTTACTGGCATAGTAGATGTTACTGAAAAATAGTCTACATAATGTAAACCATTCATATGTGGCAGCAGTACTTACTTATACATAGATGTTTTGCTTAACTACTGCTATGGACAATACAGTGTGTACCTGTGGGCAGTGGGACATACCTGTGAAATGTGTAGCTCAGCATTAAATGTCAAAGATCTGATCCATGTTATCTGTGTTCTGTACAGTAGTGTGGCCAATGGCTGTTGAGGGGAATTAGTGCTGACGTTATATAAACATGGGTGTGACAGAACAACACACAAATGATAGTCATATTAAAGTGTAGCTTAGCATTGGCAACTGCTGTAGCAGTCTAGTATGCTTATCCAGCATTTGTAGCCATATATACCCCCCTAATGTTAGTGCGTGTGCATATGTGACACCTGTTTGTGTTGCAGCAAGGCCCAACAGTTCAGCTGTGTGGTCCAGGGACTTACAACAGTGTGGACCTTGTGTGTGTATGCCACACACATACGGAGAAAATTATATGTGTCATATATATTCACATCTGTATATGTGCATAGAGCAGGGGACATATTGCAACTGTTTGTGAAGGGTGGAGATATATATGTTGGTGAAGGTTAGCATGCGCATATTTGTATGTAGGTTTTAGTGTGTGACAAACAAGACAGCATACAGTGCTGGTATATGACATGTGGTGGTTAAACACTGTGGGTGGTTTGTTCAGTTTGCAATGTTGAAGCCAGTGAGGCCTGCTAAACCTACCTGGGCTGTGAACACCTTCAATGCATTAATCCCAAGACTGTGCGATTTTATTACATTACTGTACACCTCACATCCTTTGTATAATTGATATTCTCACTATGAAAGTTGAAGTGTGCATGTGCCTACATATATATGTATATGTACACCAATGGATGTGTGTGTGTGTGTGTGTGTGTGTGTGTGTGTGCGTGTGTGTGTGTATATATATATATATATATATATATATATATATATATATATATATATATATATATATATATATCATTATATGTACTCATACACACCCACATTTACTTGTTGCAATAGATTCTCTGTACTGTTAACTGACTGTGATGGTCAATGTGTTTGTGAATACGTCAAAGATATGTATCTGTGGTATAGCTTAGTGGGAAACAGTTTATGTCATGGTATTATGGGTCCATGCTTTGATCCTAGCAAAAGCTGTGTATTCTGTTGCTAGGCAGAAAAAGTGCTATTGCATACAGTGTGATTAAGTACCTTGATTTTAACTAAGGTGTGTCATTGGAGGCTAAAGCACTACATCTATGATTATTGATTGGTACTGATGTTGAATCCAAATCCTGTGTGTACTGTAGTACTACTTGAAGCTCTGGGCCTGTACAGCAAAGTATGGTATATGTCCACATTGCTTGCATCCACTGTTTTGTGTGGTCCCTGTATTCATCACAGATTACATTTCTCTAGATTAAGGTTGTGTAAGTACTGACACACAGTACTGTATAGTACACACTGAAAGCTTATCTGGGTTGTCATACCTTTGTGTCCTGTAATTATGTCTAATGTGTGTGTGGGTATGTCTGTAACATGTCCTTTGACATATGTGTGGTAAAACATACAACTGCGTATCTAGCAACATTCATAGTGTACTACAACAGTATGTGACCTATATTCCCAATTGTGCACATATTTTGGACACTGGTTTGCCATTAAAAAGTTGTGTGGTATAATAGAAATACATTTACTGGACCTTACACTCATTGCGATAGATGATATATTTCTTTACACATCAGCTTCATGTATATCTGCTGTGGCTAGGTGGTGTATCGTGTTGCATACAGTGTGCCAGGTACTCTTGTATAGTCTTACATAGTGATTTTATTTTGTTGCTGTGCAGAACATGGTTCATTAGATTGAGAGTGAGCCAGGCACTTCCAAACAGTTGTGGGGTGAGCAGTGATAAGTGGCAGTTAAAGTGTTTCACTCTTGGTTAGCTAATAGGTTGCTATATATGGCAGTTCAGTGCTATCTGTACTGTATAATGTTAAATGTGCCATATGACTTGCTCAGACATATTTTCATATTTATGTCTTCCAGGGATTAAGGCACATTGCAGGAACCCCAGTTACAGTAGTGCTGAAGATGACATAATTACTACCAGTATGATTCAGCACTACAGTTTCATGTTCTCACGAACCAGCCAGGACCAGCAGGAGCGTACTGCAATGTGGCAGGATGTTGTCTGCAGGGTGAATGAAGTAGGCTTGCATAACCGGACATATAAGCAGGTACGCCACCACTGCAGTGATTTTCTCAGACATGTCCATCAGCGAGCTGCTGATGTGCGTAGACAACAGCTTGCAACAGGAGGTGATGTTAATATCCACCCCCCCTCACCAGTGTGGAGGAGCTACTCCTGAGCCTGGTGGCACCTGCTCAACAACAACAGCAGCAGACATACACCATGATGGAGGTTGGAGCCACCCAGCAAGCACACATGGAGCATGCAGGTAACATGGCATATCTGTAGACTACTATTATCTGTATTGGTAGATCATGCATATGTGAGATGTGGAGTGTGTCGTTAAAAGATGTGGAGCCTGTTGTTGTGCAATACTGATCGTTTGGAACATAATCTGTAGCCCTGTGAATGTAAACTGTTGTTGTACTGTAAGATTGCAAACACACAGTAGCAATGCCACAGTCGTGGCCAGTGACAAACTGTCTCATCTCTATGTAGGTCCCTCTGGGGTGACATCAAGGCAGCGGACAGATGCTGGTGAGTGTGTTCTACATTTATTATTGTAAATAAAAAGTGCATGTCATAGTTAAGATGTAGGCCATGTACACATGTAACACACCTACCCATAATGCATGCTGTGCATGTTTGGTGTTAGACCACACACATCTCACTAATGTGATTAGCTGCCTCAAACACATGCAATACCCAGACCATCTCAAACAAATGTGGCTAGACTGTAGTGGCCATTGGATAGGCACAGTTGATACTCAACATGCACATAACATACACATCTATGTCATACACAGACCATTTTAACATGCTACACATAAAGGATTCGCAAACCCTCTGTAAAGACATACTCCAGTATCCAAAATCTCATCCACACATTACACATAATATACCTGAGTGATAGAGGCCCATCATGGGGCATTTAAACACTCTGCAACACACTACACATTCATGCCAGGGAATGCTCCTTATTGGCCTCCTTACAAACTCATGTAACAACTGGTTGTGAAATGGTGAATGTAGCCAATGTAGTACAGTTCCAGTACAGCATGAGTAGTGCTGGTTTGGGAATCATTTGTAGCCTTGACTGACCACATGATGCTTCATGATGATGGCCTATGGTACTATACCCCATCCAGTTATTGTAACCACAGTACTACATATGGCTTTCATTGCTCTACACCTTGCTATACACCTTAATGTTGCATGTGTGCACAGATATGCACCTCTAAATAATATGCATACCAATCACAATTTGCACAACTGACACATATATGTCTTGTGATGCTATTGAGTGGCTAGGTCATATGACACACATTGGGTATGTGTATTGTTTAAATATGCAGTTGTGTTTTAGCATGCCATGTCATGGATGACACTGGCATGTCCACAATATGATCTACACTCACCGTAAGTACCGTACATTGGGTATGTGGCCGAATGGTATTCCATCAATTATCCATATACCACTGATGATGTTGTGTGAATACACATCATGCATGTGCTAAAGATGTGTCTACAATTATTTGCTAAAGATACAGAGGCTGTAATCAGCATTGGATATCTATCTGACATACAGATACACATCCAGCCATGGTATGTACACCTGTTTGTTATGGCGCACAGTACATTACAGAGTTTTGAATACCTGCACAGCAGTGTTGTGTCCATGTATGCATTGTGTTCCAGGGGGAGGTCCATCACCTAATAACAAAACACATGCATCAAAGCCATGTATATTGTTAGTGACAAGGATTGTCTACACTTGCACTGCATGCTGTTGAGCAACACATGTCCTGCATGCTGACATGTGTGATCTGACTGTTTTGCTTGTGATACTGTACCCCACCATCACCTGCTATTGTGTATGTTCTAAGATTGCTGGTGTTGTGTGTGTCTGCTTTAGGGAGGAGTGTATTTTTGTGTGTGTGCATGTGCGCATGTGCGCATGTGTGCATGTGGTCTGACATCATGTTCAGGTCTTAAAGTGTGATTCCTGTTTTCTTCTTACAGGTGTTGAGGTGGGGCTGGTTCAGTAAAGCAGGGAACCTGATGTCACTGAGACAGACTGTGATCAAGAGGATAGGTGTGTTGAGGCACAGGCAGGTTTGTCAGGGTCTGTTGTTGGGCCACCAATTGACAGTACACAAGTCTCCACCCCATCAATGCACACAATCATACTGCCTGTACATCCATCATCACCATTGCCCTTAGCTGAGGGACAGTGTAGGGTTGGCACTGGCCAGGACAGTGTGGTATCTATGGCACATGTATCAGGACACAGCAGCAATAGCCAGATGTCTGGAATGGTACCACATAGGCAGATGCCCAGGGGTTCTTGTCAGAGCACTGCTGGTCATCATGCCCTTGGCGGACGTGCCACAACTCTTTCTACCACACACATGTTCCAGGCTGTCATGGAGGCACAGGCATGAATGGAGTGGTACATCAGACAGGCACTAAGGGCACAGAGGGCTCATAACACCTCTGTAAATGACAGTATCCATGACCTAGCAGGTGCCATACGTAATTACACTGAGGTCATTGATAGACATTGGGGTGAGACATTGGATGTCCTCCACAATATCATGTCCATGTGTCAGGACAGTGCGGGATGGTTGAGACATAGACGTTGACATATGCCAGCAACATCAGCAGCTGGAGGTCACCGTGGACGTCCAGCAAGTCACAGCTGCTCCCGTAGTGCCAGTACCAGCCCCAGCAATGTTAGGGGGGCTCTCCATAGACCGTCCTAGAAGACCACATGCACATGGCTCTGGCCAGTCCCAGCAGGGACCTGGATCCAGTGGACATATGTCAATCTCTTCGGATAGTACCCAGACTGGATTAGTACCTGATACTGTCTGTAGCACCTCTGCCAGGCACAGGTTCTGTATCCATGGCCAAAGATGGTGATCTGTAAAGCCTGCCAGGTACAGTCTGTAGCTGTCTCACAAATCCCTGTATATGGCAGCCACATGGTGGAACTGTGTGCATGCAGACACACACACATAAACCAGAAACCTAGGGCAAACACATACCCGCACACATTACATCAACACTGGCTCATAACAGTACTCATGGCCCTCACACACACATGTTGATTGAATGGCTCAGTGTAGGTGTCTAGCAAACCAACAACACACCCTGTGCATATGATGAAACCTGTGCCACCTCCTGTCATCTGTAACATTGATGCAGGAACAGGCTAACATGGTGCTGATGCACAGGGTGACTTTAATAAAGTATAGCAATGGTTGAATGTGTAGCATGTTGTCAGCAGTAAAGTGTAATGATATCCTTGAAGGTGTAGCTGAGCAGGCATGATGCATTAAAGCTGTAATTAGCAATGTTGTATTGTTTCCACCAGTGTTTATTCCAATTGTGTTTTGTTTGCCCATGTGCCACTTGGCTGATGTGTGTAGTTGTGTCAGCATGTGTTATACAGTGGGCAGTAAGTGTGGGGTGTGTGCAGCACAGGTCTGCAGGTGTACATTTGTGAACATGGTGGAGGTGCACTGTCTGCATGTACGTGCATATTGGACTCATAGGCAGGGTGACATGCCCTGTACTGGCCAGTGTTAACACTCCATACTTTCTATTGGTGGCCAGTATGCATTGTACTACACACATTTTGGAACTTGAGCACACATGTGTGTGTATGACATGAGTTGACACTGTTCTGTGGGTGATGCTGTTGTTGCTATCTGTCATTGGTTTGCATTACTAAGGTTAACACTGTCCCAGCTGCATAATCCTTTATTAATACACACTGTTCACCTACAGGGTTGCATGGAGCGTGCTATCACAAACACAAGAAATTCTCACTTATACAGTAAAAGTGCATTAGTCTCATGGACCCCTGCCATAAACTAAATATATAATAGAAGGTGTGAAGTTGTACCAAAAAAGAGTTACATACCAAGAAGGGATAACCTCTCTGGTCAGTATCATTGGGAAAATACAATCCCTCAATAAACATACAAGGCAAGCTTCAAAATACAAAATGGCAAGGATTCCAAAGACAACACTAAAGCTTTCTTCAGTGTTCATAATCTACAGGGGAAATCTCAGATCGGGTCACAGTTAATGTAAATGGTCACAAAGTACACTTATCTGACTGACATTACCAATTCCTTGTCAGACAGTTTGAATGTGGATTTCACCACCCTGTCATTACACAAGGGCCACATTTCCAGACCTGAAGAATGTAAAACCTGATGATTCACAGACACTCTAGTTAAAACATCTCTTTAACAAAGTACACACCACAGTGGCAATGGTACTGGACAGTGTCCTTGGCTGTGTCATACACAAGCTGACATATGAAGTCAACACTCACCTAAACACTCTGTCCAGATGCAGCCTCTATACAGGTTACATACTTGTGGAATGACACATGGTAATGTGTTCACAGTCCACAAGGGTTGAGCTACGTCTTCTTCTTCTTCTCCTTTTGGATGCTCCCATTAGGGGTCATCACAATACATCATTTCTTCCTGCCCTCTGCATCTTGCACTATCACACCATCCACCTGCATGTCCTCCCTCACCACAGCCATAAGCCTCATTTTAGGAATTCCTCTTTTCCTGTTACCTGGCGGCTTCATCCTTACACATCACAGTGGCAACTGTGGTCCCACTCCACAAAGGTGGTGCCTCTATGGACCCTGGTAATTACCACCCCATAAGCTTAACAAGTCTAGTCTGCAAAGCTATGGAGAGGATCATAATGGAGCTCATAAACAAAGATATAGGGGACTT
>NC_056737.1:1387246978-1387399478 GCF_019279795.1 Protopterus annectens
CTTTTAGCACTTCTGTGGATCCCTAGTGATATCTGCATTGCTTACTGTACTTATTTCCTTGTTTCACTTGAAAGAAAGTTACTGTTTGTCATTTTTGCATTTAAGTTACCTGTAACACATTGCATTTAAGTTACCTGGCACTTGCTCACTAAAGCAATTATATAAGTCAGCTCTAAAAAATTAAAAGCACTACACCCTCACAAACTCCTCTTGAGTACCTTGTTCCCCATTGGCCCTTTTTTTTTCAATTATAAGGGAATTCCCAATACTATTCTAGCATGTCCAAAGGTCAGTTGTCAATCTCCTCTCCGGTCCAGCTGGTGAATCTGGGGATCATGAGACAATGTTACAACTGCCTCATGTACACAGACAACCCTCTCCTCCTCCCAACAAATTCCAACACATGTGAGAGATGCAACCATATAGCCAAACTGGAGGCTAAGCTCTCTCAACTCAGTACTGGCGTAACCAGTCAGGAGGAGAATGAAACCACACTCACTACAATTCCAGTCTCACATAGACCTACCACGACAACAAACCAAACACAAAAACACACAAAAACATCTCGGAGACTCTAAATAAAAATCTGCCTAAGCAGCAGAGACCTCCAAAGCAGACACCCAAGCAACCGCTACCCCAAAACAAAACACGTGCAACACATAGCTCACAAAGCCAGTGTGCCGAACAGTCACAGCCCTTAAGGCTAAACAACACACCTGATCCACTTGTAATAGGTGACTCTACCATCAGGTACACTGACGTCCCACTCACCAGGCTGAACAAGGAGAAGGTCATGGTGAGCTGCCTGTTGGGCGCTAGGATCCGCCACATAACACAAGCACTCAGGTCACTCCAAGGCAAGTACAAATATGACTCAATCATTGTCCATGCTGGTGTGAATGACCTGAGACGTACCTCCCTGGACTACATGAAAAGAGACATAGAGGAGCTCTCTGAGCATGTAGCCCAGGCCGGTATGACCCTGACCTTGAGTAGCATCTTACCCTCACCAAGAATGATGCCACAATATGAAGACAAGATGATCAATTTCAACAATTGGCTTCAGTATTGGTGTCATTCAAAGGGGATCCAATGCCTGTCAGCCTGGGATGACATGCTTGACAAACCACGATGCTTCACTAGGGATGGCTTGCACCAGTCACCCCTGGGCTTTCGGATATTGGCAAAGGCTCTTGCTACCCCCATAGTGCCTTTTTAGGCAAGGCTCAAAAGACAAACCCACCTCCATAGGTATCACAAGGGACAAGAAACTAAGAGTAATGCTACTCAACGCCAGAAGTCTAAACCTCAAGATGCATGCACTCGAAACTCTCCTTAGCATGGAGAACATCGATATCTGTGCAGTAACAGAAACCTGGTTCAAGGCTCCCGAGAGAACCCCAGCACTACCAGGTTATACCTCATACCATGCTTTTCGGCCCCAAAACTTGGACCGAACCACAAAAGGAGGGGGAGTATCAATATTCGTCAAAGATACCCACACCTCCAGGTTGGTGGCACAGCATGAAGCATCAGAGACTATCCATGTGCAACTAACAGTGGGTAAAACTGCCTTCCAGTTTATAGCCT
This sequence comes from Protopterus annectens, assembly GCF_019279795.1. Lineage (NCBI taxonomy): Eukaryota > Metazoa > Chordata > Ceratodontiformes > Protopteridae > Protopterus > Protopterus annectens. The sequence continues at coordinate 1,387,248,569 of NC_056737.1, forward strand.
GCTACAGACCACCCTCCCAAACACAGGAACCCCACTCGGCCTTCCTGAGAATACTGGAAAATATGAAGGTCTCTCCAAACACCATTATATTGGGCGACTTCAACTACCCAAACATAGACTGGGAGCATTACTCTAGCTCCAACACCCTAGCCCAAAGGTTCCTAGAATTTATAAACTCAAATGCTATGGAACAACTTGTTACCACTCCCACAAAAGGGGAAAACATACTGGACCTGATCATCACCAACATGGGGACACTATGCTCCAAACCAGAAGTGTATCCCTCACTGGTAAGATCAGACCATAAACTAATCTCACTGGATATTCACATCCCGACCCCACCCCTGCCCAGAAAACCACAGTGAAAAACTTCTCTAAAGCAAATTTCACACCTCAAAACTGAGGCGAATCCTTCAAAGCCCCGGGCCTGTGGAAAATATGGCCCAGACCGCAGAATCCTTTATAAACGCATTCTATGAACACCTTCAGGAATGCATGGATCATGCAATCCCAAATAAAACCAAGACCCAATCCTCCAAAGGCAGACGTCCTGTCTGGTGGACCCCAGCCATAAACAAACTATACAATAGAAGGAGGAAGCTACTACATGATAGAGCAAAATTCCAAAAAGGGAAGGCATCTCTGATCAGTATTAGCAAAAAACTACGGGCACTCATAAAATCGTCTAAGGCCTGCTTCGAGAGAAAAATTGCACAGGACACTAAGGATAATCACAAGGCTTTCTTTAGTTATGTTAGGAACCTGGGTGGAAATTCCCAGATATGCTCAGAATTAGTCCAAAATGACAAAAAATACACCGAGCCCACAGACATTTCCAACATTCTAGCTGACAGGTTCAGTGCAAAGTTCTCGCCCCCCACCCCACCAAAAGGGCAAATATCTATCCCAACAGAGTGCTGCCCCCCTGACATCTCAGATGCTCAGGTAAGAGCCGCCCTCTCCAAAGCAAAAAACACAGCATCAATGGGACCAGATGGTGTCCCAGGCTGCATCCTACATGAACTCCAAGAAGAGCTAAACCCAAACATAAAACTACTGTTCAATCTTAGCCTTACTACAGGATATGTACCCAAAGAGTGGTGTACAGCAGCAGTTGTCCCTCTCCACAAAGGTGGTGCCTCAACGGATCCTGGGAACTATCGCCCCATAAGCCTGACTAGCTTGGTCTGCAAAGTTATGTAATGGATCATCATGGACCTCATAAATAAAGATATTGGGGACCTACAGACACTGGATCCTACCCAGTTTGGCTTTGTTAAGGGCAGATCCTGCCTCTTAAACCTGGTCAATTTCTTTGAAACAGTCACCAAGGCCATTGATGAGGGGAAGGTAGTCCACACAGCCTACCTGGACCTCGCAAAAGCCTTTGATACAATACCCCACTCGGGCATTATAGATAAGCTCACCAGCTTAAATATAAACCCCTATGTCACTAGATGGGTTGCAAACTGGCTCAAGGACAGAACCCACATGGTTAGAATTGCTGGAGCCATGTCAGACTCCAAACCAGTTACAAGTGGCATCCCACAAGGCTCAGTCCTGGGACCTCTCTTGTTCGGTATATATTTCTCGGTGGTACAGGCCAACACGGAAGGACTGTGGCTGACCAAGTTCACAGATGACTGCAAACTGGGCACCATAATCAACTCTCCAGCCAACACAAGCATCCTCCAAAAGGGCCTCATCGAAACAGACAACTGGTGCCAGAGCCATGGCCTCAAGCTAAATGCCAAAAAGTGTATAGTCATCCCCTTTGGCAAAAATAAAGTGCCCACAAATTGCCACATAGGTGGTAATCCATTAAGTACAGAAGAAGTCATTAGGGACCTGGGGACCCAAGTTGATAGCAATCTCTCATTTGACAACCACGTGGCCAAAGTGGTTAGAAAATATTATATATAGCCCACCTAATCATGAAGGGATTCACATCTAGATCAGGGGAGGTCATCATGCCTCTTTACTCATCCCTCATCAGGCCCATAATTGAGTACAATGCCCCTTTTGGGATGTACCTTACCAGACACCTGCAGCAACTGGAAAGACCCCAAAAGTACCTCACCAAGAGGATCAAAGGGCTCAAACAAATGCCATATGCTGCCCGGTTAAAGAAACTCCAGCTCTACTCAGTGGCATACTGCCTGCTCAGAGGCGATCTGTGCCTGACGTATAAAGCCATGTCCAACCCAGAATTAATGGACATGCTGCACCTCAGAAAATCCAAATCCCATCGAGCTACGCGCTCGAGAGACTTGAACCTCAGCACTGAAATAAATAGGACATGCTGGAGGGACAGATTCATAACCCAGAGGCTCCCTTCTCTCTGAAATAAAATCCCAGTCCAGGTTAGGCAGAGTCCCACATTGACTCTCTTCAAGAGGAATCTTGATGAGTGGATGGGAGATCATAGGTTTACCCCGGCTATCACTTCTGTGTCACTGTTAGACAGAGGCACAGTATACTAACCTCAAAAAAAGGCATAGCAAAATTAATTTAAAATGGGTGGCGAAAGCCAAGCACACTTTGGCTGGGCTTATAAATGCCCTAGGGCAGATAGCCTAGTATGAACCTATGAACCTATGAACCTATTAATAAGCGCAGTAAACTGTTGCTCTAAGTCAGCCCTGTTACATCTCTGCCTTTGTAGGGAAGATATCCCTTCCATACAAAAAGACAACAAATCGTGTCTATCTGTGGCTAAATTATCTAAAAACATTTTTAAATCCTGTATTTCAGCCATTATATATGATGTAATATGCCCCCTTATGAAAAACGCCCCACTTCTGGTAACAATCAGATGTTAAATAACACCAATCCACTAAACAAAATAAAGAAATAACAGAAATTCAGTCCAAAAACTACTATTAATGACATAAATGTCCAAATACAGCTGCTGATGACCATACAATGGTCTTGTTTCTTTGCTCTTTGCTTAAATGAACCAGTTTGTTGGGGTAAAAACTGAAAGCAGTCGCAAATTAAACACTCGCAATTAAAGAATGTTTTCTAGTATAAATAACTGAACATGTGCAGCTACAAACACTTGACCATCTGCTATACACATACTTGGATTTTCCCATGTAACTAGACTTGCCACTGGCATCCGTGCTTGTATTCATGCTATTTACGGTTCACAGATAAAACAATTCGTTTCACCCAAACAAAACCAGTCCAAAAATCAACTCACTCCATATCCAGTGATAAGTCCACATGTAAATAAAGCCAAATGCAGTTGTTTAATGCTTCTCAGCTCACTATACTAAGGCCGAGGTCTTCATCCATAATAAAATCATCAGCACTCACTTGCATGTATGTATGTGGATGCCATATGTTTGATATTTGGTGCCTGACATGATCTGTGGCTGGTATGGATGAAGAGATTGTGGATGTAGACTGTACTGACACTAAATGTGCATGTCTGTATATCTGTCTGCTTATAATGTGTCTGTGTACATGCATTAGTGTGTGTATGTGTATGTGTGTGTGTGTGTGTGTGTGTGTGTGTGTGTGTGTGTGTGTGTGTGTGTGTGTGTGTGTGTGTGTGTGTGTGTATGTATGAAGTGTGTTTATGAAAAAGAGTCTTCATGTCAGGGCAAGACTGTATGTCAGTATATGGAGATGGAGGTTCAGGCTGTGCATTATGTTTCAGGTACATGCGCTACTTACTTTCACAGGAATAGTTGTCCAAACTGCTGTGTTCACTAATTCATACTCATGCAAATACATTTTTAATGTGATACATGGCTGTGCATTTTGTGCAGAACTATAAACTGCATTAAACTGGAAAAGTACAACTTGTACTATCTGAACAGGATAATTTGCATTTCAAAGAATCATGACTATGAATCTTGCCCTGAATCAAATCATAAAGAAACATAACAACATACACTAGAAGTATTAATGTATGAAAGTCCACAAAATACAATAAAATGAATATGCAAACAGAAAGTAAGGAACCCTCATGGTGAACATTGTATTACAAAGACATTTGTTTAGAATACTAAGCTTACTGTATGGCCAACTTGAAGGCTCTGCCACCACACTGCCACCACACTACCAGAGTTTCTTGCTCTCTCGTTTCCTCCCTTTGTGTATGCACAAAGAGCGAAATAATGGTCTTAACAGCATTTAAACCATGCCAGTGGTCTTACCATTGTTACAGAATTCTAGCAGCTATATACTCTAAAAGATGCTGTTTGCAACATCGTTGCCTCTTTCAATGAAATTAAGAACATTTCTTCCATGACTATATGGAACAAACACTGGCAAGAGTACTGTTCCCACCCCAAACCACATCTACCAACTGCTGTCAGGAGCTTGAGGTCAGTAACTCAGACCTTGTCACAGTAATAGGATGCTTCCCAAGTCTGATTAGTCTAACTGAAAAGGACTTTGTTGAGCACTGACAAGGGAAGCAGCTGGAACTGACCATGAATGATCTGCACAAGCTTGTCATAACAGGGTCTACAAAAAAAGGAGTGAACAACATCTCAAGAAGAGGGAGGCACCCCTGAATATCAGGAGATATCCTGTATAATCTCTAAAACTGATAGACTCCATTGGGACATTTGTTGTTATTGTTGCCGAAGAACTGTATACTGGTAGAGCTGAATCAAACCTGAGAACTATTTCTTCATGGCAGCGTGGTTACGTGGAAGCGCTATATGGTTCTATAACACAGAAAAAGGCAAATGATTTTATGATGCTTTACAACTGCTTGAAAAACTTTTTTTCAACTCATTTTTCCAGAATTGCAGGGTTTCCTAGTTTTCTGAAAGTACAGTTTGTTTCATTCTTGATGTTTTGTTAAATCATGTTATGTTTGTCACTATTCCACCTCCATTATTACCATAGTTGCTTTAACTGTTATCATAGTTGTTGAAACAATGCATCTTAGCTACTGCTTCAGACCCAACAAACAAAAATGTAAACAGATTTGTTATGCATCAGAAGAAAATTTAACTGCATTGCTTCATCTCACTGTTTAAAAATGAAAAACAAAATTCAGTGTTACAGCACTTTACTGTTATGTAATTTTTGATTTTCTGAGTTCACTGTTATGAAATGAATGTTAGGAACATCTCACATTCTAACAGGGACCCATCTACATCTATTTATATGGGTGAGTGTGTGTGTGTGTGTGTGTGTGTGTGTGTGTGTGTGTGTGTGTGTGTGTGTGTGTGTGTGTGTGTGTGTGTGCGCATGTGTTGAAGGCAAATTGTCAAATCTAAGTTATCCTTATGTATGTATGTGATATGTGTCTAAGATGCAGAAAGAAGTACATCTCAGCAATCTGTTTCCATTCTCTCCTTACCTAATAAATTTAATGGATAGTGGCAGCTGTGCTTGGAGATTCTATAGGAGTGAGTTGTAAGCACTGTAAATATATATATAAATATATATATATATATATATATATATATATATATATATATATATATATATATATACATATGTCTCTATCGATGTGTATTTGTGTGTATATATATATATATATATATATATATATATATATATATATCTTTATCTATCTATAGCTGTCTCTCTCTCTATATATATATATATATATATATATATATATATATATATATATATATATATATATATATATATATATATATATATATATATATATATATATATATATATATATATATATATATATATATATATATATATATATATATATATATATATATATATATATATATATGCTCAAAGTTGCAGAACATTTCATCACTTTCACAACATGATGATGATCAATGTGATGAGATGATATGATGAACAATGTGACAACAAAAAAAATAGAAAAAATTAAAAAATTAAAAAACTAGGGGGACAAGCCTCTGTTTCCCCCCCCCACCCCCCCCCTTTTCCCCTACACACTAATACACCAACTCTGCACAGAGACTACAGAGGAGTAATTAAATGTTCCATGCCCATTCATTCTTCTCTTCAGTGTAGTGCAATCTCGGAATTGGTATATCTTAGTAACAGGGGTATGTGGCTTTTAAAAGCCATTAGAAATTAAGTCTAGCACAATTATAAATATAAAGTGAGGCAGAATGAAATGTCTAACAGCCTTTAGTTTTACAGAGGGGTACTTCATTCCTGGCTGCTGTCTGTTTGACAGTGCTAAGGGCGTTACTGTCTCTCAAAGGCATTCAAAGCCAGTAAACCACTTTGCACTCCGAGACATTTTTTTTTCCTGTGACTAGTAGTACATGGAGCAGAGAAAGTTCCAGTCACTGCAAAGATTTATGGTTGACTCGACAATCATTATCTTTTATTATTTGTTACATACATGGATATCAAGATTCAGCTCTCGAATTTTGTTCTGAAGGTGAATTCCTTGGCATACATTTCTCATTTTATGATCAGAGACCTTATCATAATCCTCTATAGTGTGTGTGTGTGTGTGTGTGTGTGTGTGTGTGTGTGTGTGTGTGTGTGTGTGTGTGTGTGTGTGTGTGTCTGTGTGTCTGTGTGTGTGTGTCTGTGTGTGTGTGTCTGTGTGCATGTCTATATATATATATATCTACTGTATATCTATATGGATCCCTATCATATGATAGAAACCTCATTTAACTGAAACGTATTTGACTGTAACCTTAAGACTAAAATTTCAAAAGACTGAAAAGTCACTTGACTGAAACCCATAATACTGAATTTCAACATACTAAATTGTTAACTGGACATATAAAACCAGACTAGGTGGCAGGCTATGCCCCCACACCCCCCTTAACTATGTATACTAACTCCATTATTGCACTACAGTGCAGAAAAGGGCATATACCTTTCACATACCTTACAGTAGTCTGCATGTTACCACTACTATTCCCTTTTCCCCACAGTAGTGCGATCATGGAGTTAGTATATATAATTAGGGGGGAATGTGGCGGACACAACCCCCCACATTGGGGGGTGTTGGGGATGAGCCCTCCAACTAGTCTGGTTTTATATGGTCCACTTTGCAATTTAGTATGTTGAAATTGAGTATTATGGCTTTCAGTCAAGTGGCTTTTCAGTTTTTTGAATTTTATTGAAATCTCAGTCTTATGGTCTCAGTCAAATGAGTTTCAGTCAAATGAGGTTTTTATCATATGATAGGGATCCATATATATATATATATATATATATATATATATATATATATATATATATATATATATACACACACACACACACACACACACACACACACACACACACACACACACACACACACACACACACACATGAAAACGTGTATTTGTGGGCTTCCTTTAGTGCTGCTGTTGTACAGAATGTTACTGTACCACATAAACAGGTGTGCATCTGTAGAATAAGAGAAGCCTGTTTTTTTTTACTAGACAGTATTGATACGATAATTATCTATAAGCACCATTACCACAATTAATTATGCTCTATGGTTCATTTCCATATGTACTAGATGAGTACACTGCAGCATGTCACTTCTGCAACCATATTGCATATTAATTTGGAATCTAGAACTAGTCTTTTCCCAGAATTTTCTACTCTATTGCCCTTAATGGTATGGAATATGTCTGTGATTCTTTAGTTTCCATCATCTATGTATGCATCTGAAATAAGACAGCAGAATTAAATATTTACCACCTTAGTATTATACTTTAATTCTGTAGTTTATTTTCTTTACTAAAAGAACGATGTGTGTACTGTAATAAAACAGATCTCATTAACACCAGAACTCCTGCATGAAGCTAAAATCACATTTGCTTGTCAGCAACTGAGGCATGACCTCACATTGCTGCAACTATGCTGACCAATTTTAAACAGCACAGTGAGACTTTCTTTCCTTCACACATCAAACAATTAGGGTAGAAAATATGGTCCTCTGACTCACAGTCCCACCTACTTAAATGCAGGCATCAGATTCTCATTTCCTATTTTACATATGGTAATAGCGTTCAGCACCTGCCTATCACCGAAGGATCAGAACATGTGGCTAACAGACATAGGCTTCTTAACCTATTCCTAATCCACTGAAACTCCTACATAAAGCCATACCTCCCACACTGCATTTGTTCTTACTTATTCATCTACAACGGAAAAGGGTAGGTTCACCAGCAAGTGTTGAAACACACTTGATGACATCATTTACATTTCTTATTTTATGCACCCTCAAAGTAGCAGTCTGTAGGCTAAAGTCTTATCATTTGGTATAATCCCCCCTACCATCACCACCAGTGCATTCCCTGATGCACATTTGTTCTCATTTTAGCAAGGACTACCCTTGATTACAGACTAAGTCAAGTATTCAATTTCCATAAATTTTCAATGAAAAAGTTTAATTATTGCATAACAAAATAAAGAAATCCAGATTCAGAATTACGTAGCAGTCCGTGAACATTTGAAATATATATTCAGTCTCAGATGTTTTTCATGCCTATTTCTACAGGCACTGGTGTTTTTGACAGGATATTCAAACAGGAAGATCAATAATGACATAACAGCTTAAGTGACAGAAATGTAAAGCCATTAACTTCTCTTCCTGATGTGTACAATACCACTTTTTGTTGTCTTTCAGCTTTTTCACGGTTATAAGGAAGTAATAAAAATGTACAGCTAGACAACCCTGCAACTTCCCTAATTGCACTGATGAAATAGCTAAGCTATGACTGTGTGTTTACCTACTACTGACACAAAGAGTAAACCAAGTCAGACTTTTTGGCATAAACATATTGATCATTATGTCCCCAGAGATGTCCTACAGAAAACCTTTTCAGTCAGCCTACTATTTTTATAAGCTGCCATTTAATCCATTACATTTAGCTTCTTGCTTGTTTGAAAATAATCCTATTTTTATGGACAAGCTACTGAAACTTATTTTATTTATTTATTTATTTTATTTATTTTATTTTACATTTGTTGACCGGGCTAGTCTGGCTGGATACATGTCCATTTTCAGCAGAGGCCCGAGGAGAAAAGCTCCACTATATACTAAGTACATTACAAAAAAAAGAAATTTAATACTCTAAGATAATAGCTAAGATCAGAATTTTACGAAAACAAAAAGAAAGATAATTTAAAAAAGAAACAAGTTTACAATAAGCAGTTCATTAAATATACATAATTATACCAAAAGTACATCCTTTAATCTCCAAACAGTGAAAGAAACAAAACTGAGGTGGGTAGAGAAGAAAAGAGTGGAGGAAACAGGGTAAGAGAAAATGGTTAGTCAGGTGTATTGCAGGAACACAGCCAATGATTTTGGAAGTAGTGTTTAATTTTTGTTTGAAAAGTGGCAGGATGTTGTCAGAGTTATGTCACTAGGTAGGAGATTCCAGCTTCTACCTATTGTGTTAGTGAATAAAGAATCACCTGCTGTGTTGTTTGCCTTTATAGATTTTGTCATGATTTTACAAGAGGAGGAAGTGAGTTGAGATTGTTGTAAGGGATTAGAAGTTGAGAGAGTATTGGGGTGTTGTCAGGTAGGTGTAAAATGTTGTGGGCAATAGTGAGTTGAGGAATTATAAGGTAGTTTTGAAATTCGAGCCAGCCTAGTTGTTTTAGGTTTATACAATGGTGGGTCCTAAATGGGTTACTTGTTATAGCAGGCAAGTTTGTTTTGAGCCATTTTTTCTTAAGTTAGTAATAATAGGGGGAAGCATAGGAGAGTTGATAAAAGATGAGATTGTGCAATTTTGATTCTAGTTGCTGGTTAGAAAAGGTTTTGATGCGATAAAGGGATCCTATTTTTCTGTTAACTAACTTGATGTTGTTGTTAATATGCTGATCAAGGAGAGATTATTGTCAATGGTTATTCCTAAAAGTTTTGTAGTGAGATCAGGTGAGATGAGAGTACCATTATTTGAGGAAATGGTAAAGTTTAGAGGGGACGAGTGGTGGGGGAGAAGAGGAGGAGTTTTGTTTTGGCATTTAGAAGGAGAAACGTTTAGAAAACCATGTTTCTACGAATTAAAAGTATTTTGGGTTTCAGTGAGAATCAGTTCTGTAGAGGATGGTGCTGAGCAGATTTGAATCATCTGCATATTGTAGGCAGGTTGCTTGTGGGATTGCAGTCTGTAGATCGTTAATAAAGAGAGACAACAGAAGTGGACCAAGAATGGAGCCCTGGGAAACTCATGGGAAATGGGCAGAGTGAAGAGATATGGTTTTCCCATATTACTGCTTGTTGTCTGTTGTTAAGATAAGATTTAAACCATTTAATGGCGAATTTATCACAAGAAAGAGATTCAAGAATGTTGATTAAGAGAGAGTGGTTGACCATATCGAAAGCTTTAGAGAGATCAATGAAGAGCTTGAAGAGAGAGTATTGTTGTTTCGATTTTGTTGATAGTATCTACAAAAGAAAGAAGGGCAGTGGTGGTACTGTGGTGAGGTCTAAAGCCATGCTGACAGTTTGCTATTATGTTGTGAAGAGAGAGATAGTGCACAAGTTGCTGATGAATACATTTTTCCATGATTTTTAGGGGTGGAGAGTAGGGCGATAGGTCTAAAGTTGGAAAGGTCAAGGGAGTTACCACCCTTATGTAGTGGGATAATATAGGAGATTTTCCAGATGTCAGGGATGGTTCCCTCTTGGATAGTTCTGTTTATAAGTAAGGATATAGGGTATGCTATTTCTTTGGCAGCTTTCTGAAGGAAGAGAGAAGGGAGCTTGTCTGCAGAAGGCAAGGTTTCAGTTTGTGAATGAGTCTATAGATGAAAGAAGTAGATATGGGTTTTAGAGAGGTTATAGGAGGAGTTAGCTATATTATTTGGAATATAAGAGTTGTTGGTGTTCATTTGTTTGGCTAGGGATTGAATAGTTTCAGAGAAAAAGAGTTGAAAGCTGTTAGCAGTCTGGAGAGGGTTTCTGGGTCAGCATTAGGATGGAGTTTTAGTCCTCCTGGGGAGAGAAGTCTATTTACTGATGACCAGAAATGTTTAGAATTGTTAAGATGAGTTTCCTGGAGTTCACAGTAGAATTTTTCTTGTCAGAGATTATTGATTTCTTAGCTAGATTTCTAAGTTGGCGAAAAAGAACTAAATCAGGGTTTTGTCTATGGCATCTCCATTTTGTCCATGCTTTGTTTCTAGTATGAATGAGTTTTAGTATTGTTGGTAAGCCATGGGCAGTTTTTTTTTTTTACTCTAATAATAATGCTCAGGAGCATGTTTATCAAGTATGGATAAGAAGGTAGTATTGAAAGATGAGACTGCCCCTCCAGGGGAAGTGATTTTAAGCAATTCCAATTGCATGCTCTCAGTTCAGCTTGGAAGAGATCTATGTTAAAATGCTTGATAGAACGGATTAGCCTAGTATTTGGGAGGTTAACACATTCTGATTTTTGTCTAGTAATGTAGGTTAGGGAGTGGTCGCTGAAATCATCTGGCATAGTACCTACTTTATATTGTTTGTTGACTTTATTTGTGAGTATCCAGTCTAAAATACTCTCTCTTACTAGGCTTATGGACTCTAGTAGTTGAGGTAATGGTTTGGGTGAAACCATGTAGGTTAATATGAGAGGAGGGATTGTCATCATTAATAGTGTTCCAATCTATGTTAACGCCAAGAATTATGGTCTCTTGGGGTAGGTGGTAGAAACCCAGCTTAGAAAGTCTTCTAATATTGGAATGTTGTTACCTGGAGGAAGATACACATATATAAAAAAGGGCTTTTGGCATTTAGTTGGAGTTTAATAATGATGGCTTCTATTTTGCTATCTTGGTTTGGACATGCTGGTTGGGTCGAGATGTTAAGATGATTTTGAAAAGTATTGCTACTCCACCACCCTTACGTTTGCGGTCATGTCTTACTATATTATATCCTTGGGGTATAATCTCTGAGTCTTTGTGCCTGGGTTTAGCCAGGTTTCAGAGGATGTCAAAAGAGTGGATATCTAAGAGGGCATGGATGAAGGGTATTTTCTTATGTATGCTTTGAATGTTGAGGTGTCCTATGAGTGTTGTTATTGTTAGGTTAGGTTTAGGTGGGTAGGAGGGGAGATAGGGGAATAGGGGGGGGTCTGTATGAGTCTTTGTATTAACTAGTTAAGTTCATTTGCTAGCTTGAGTTAAAAGATGTTTTCTGTTTTGGTTTTCGAGGTATAGGAGGTAGGTAGGTAAGTGGTAGATGAGGCTGTGGAATATAGGTGATAATAGGGTGGAATTAACATTAGGTATGATGTGAGAAGTAAAGTAAGTGAAAGTGTGTGTGTTTGAAGCATGATAAAGATTTGTTAAGGTGAAAAAAAAGAAGGTGAGATGGAGTGTTGAGAGGGTGGGGAAGAGTAAGATTGAGAGTATGAGAGCAAGTGGTGGGTAGTAGGTCATTATATTTTTTTTTCTGAAGTGGGGAGGGAAGGAGGAAAGTACAAGGAAGAGAGGATGAGTGTGGTAGGCAGGAGAGGGGTGTATATATTTGGACAGTGGGAAAGTAAAGAATGATGCTTAAGGGAAAAGGAAAAATGGAGGGTAGAGAAGATAGAGTAGGGTAAAAGGAGAAGTATAAGTAAAGGAGAAAATGTAAAAAAAAGAATAGGTAATAGGGCAAAGAAAAATGGGGGGGGAAGGGGTGTGTTTAAAGGCTTTTGAACATTTTGGCGGGAAGGAGAGGGATAGGATAGGAGGGATAGGGAGAGCTATAAGACTAGGACCCGGGGTGGGGGTGTGGGGGGGGGGGGGGGGAGGGGGGAGGAGAGAGAAGAGGAGAAGAACGGAGCCGGGATTTACAAAGTAAACCAAAGAGGAAGGAAAACTCAGAGAAAGTGGTTGAGGCCAAGTAAGTATATCAGAGAAAGCTGGCTGAGGCCAAGTAAGTAGAGTATCTAGGAGGATAGGGCAAGAATGGAAGAAGAAAGGGATAGGAATATGAGGGGTGAAATAGTCAGCATAGGATAGAGATACAAAACTGGTACACAAGATAATTAAAGGGAAAGGGAGACATATAGTGGTCAGAATCTGAGATTACAGTAAAATAGAGAGGGTCACAGTGAAAGTAAAAGATAAGGCTAGAGGGGAGGGCTCTTAAATCAAACTGCTTGGTCAGGGAGGGATTGGAACAAGTAAGGTGTGGGGTTGCTGCTGGCAAGCTTGACTGGGAGCTAACCGATAGCTTGGCAGGGTTAAAAGTGTTACAATTTACTTAGTCCAACATAAAGGTAGACATACTTTCTTGACTTTTGATGTAGAGGGTTGCAGGAGAAGTCTAGGTTTTGGAAAGTTCCAATGGTAGTTGGCAAATAATACAGTAGCAGAAATTAACGGAGGGGTTCCACCCAGGCAAAAACACAGGGTATATCCAGGCGGTAGTTTCTTGACTCTTGATGTAGAGGGTTGCAGGAGAAGTCTAGGTTTTGGAAAGTTCCAATGGTAGTTGGCAACAATACAGTAGCAGAAATTAACGGAGGGGTTCCACCCAGGCAAAAACACAGGGTATATCCAGGGGGTAGTTTCTTGACTCTTGATGTAGAGGGTTGCAGGAGAAGTCTAGGTTTTGGAAAGTTCCAATGGTAGATGGCAAATAATACAGTAGCAGAAATTAACGGAGGGGTTCCACCCAGGCAAAAACACAGGGTATATCCAGGGGGTAGTTTCTTGACTCTTGATGTAGAGGGTTGCAGGAGAAGTCTAGGTTTTGGAAAGTTCCAATGGTAGTTGGCAAATAATACAGTATCAGAAATTAACGGAGGGGTTCCACCCAGGCAAAAACACAGGGTATATCCAGGGGAAGCTTGACTTGATGTAGAGGGTTGCAGGAGAAGTCTAGGTTTTGGAAAGTTCCAATGGTAGTTGGCAACAATACAGTAGCAGAAATTAACGGAGGGGTTCCACCCAGGCAAAAACACAGGGTATATCCAGGGGTAGTTTCTTGACTCTTGATGTAGAGGGTTGCAGGAGAAGTCTAGGTTTTGGAAAGTTCCAATGGTAGTTGGCAAATAATACAGTAGCAGAAATTAACGGAGGGGTTCCACCCAGGCAAAAACACAGGGTATATCCAGGGGGTAGTTTCTTGACTCTTGATGTAGAGGGTTGCAGGAGAAGTCTAGGTTTTGGAAAGTTCCAATGGTAGTTGGCAAAAATAATACAGTAGAAGAAACGGAGGGGTTGGTAGTTTCTTTGACTGATGTAGAGAGGTTGCAGGAGAAGTCTAGGTTTTGAAAGTTCCAATGTAGTTGGCAAACAATACAGTAGCAGAAATTAACGGAGGGGTTCCACCCAGGCAAAACACAGGGTATATCCAGGGGTAGTTTCTTGACTCTTGATGTAGAGGGTTGCAGGAGAAGTCTAGGTTTTGGAAAGTTCCAATGGTAGTTGGCAACAATACAGTAGCAGAAATTAACGGAGGGGTTCCACCCAGGCAAAACACAGGGTATATCCAGGGGGTAGTTTCTTGACTCTTGATGTAGAGGGTTGCAGGAGAAGTCTAGGTTTTGGAAAGTTCCAATGGTAGTTGGCAAATAATACAGTAGCAGAAATTAACGGAGGGGTTCCACCCAGGCAAAACACAGGGTATATCCAGGGGGTAGTTTCTTGACTCTTGATGTAGAGGGTTGCAGGAGAAGTCTAGGTTTTGGAAAGTTCCAATGGTAGTTGGCAAATAATACAGTAGCAGAAATTAACGGAGGGGTTCCACCCAGGCAAAAACACAGGGTATATCCAGGGGGTAGTTTCTTGACTCTTGATGTAGAGGGTTGCAGGAGAAGTCTAGGTTTTGGAAAGTTCCAATGGTAGTTGGCAAATAATACAGTAGCAGAAATTAACGGAGGGGTTCCACCCAGGCAAAAACACAGGGTATATCCAGGGGTAGTATTGGAAGAGCACACAGTCAAGGATGCGCAGCAGAAGAGAGACGGGGCTAATTTAAAAAAATTAAGCCATTTCTCCTGTGTTGCTTAAAATTTATCACAATGAACATATGAAATAAGAAATCTTACGAGTGAAAAGTCAGCAAATCCATTTCAAAAACATATAGCTTAAGGCTCTTATAATGGAAACATATACTGGTCTGGCAGTTAGAACAAAGAATTAAGGCTATAATTTGTTAATGACCTGCTTCCTGTCCAGGGTATGATTTGCTCAGTCTTCATTTACTTACTATGTGAATGTGAGCAAGTCACTTAACCAGGCAACTGTTTTACGGCAATTGGGAACTTGGACTAAGCTCATCAATGGACTCCTAAACTGCATGCCTAGTAACTATCTATGTTAGAAACTGATGATTTAAAAACTGGAGTGTACTATAGACAGGCACAGCAGTATAATAAGAGATGTGTGTAACTTTTAGAAAATGCAGCTATAAAATTGAAAAAAAAACTCTGGAATGCTGCACCTACAGAGTGAAAATGGAACAGACCATGCAGTGGTAATACTCTGGAAATGTGGCACTGACATACTGGTAGGAACCAAACAGGTGTTGCTCACAATTAAAAGGCAGCAGAGTTACAGATTTCAGAATTAATTTCAGTGACATATAATATAGGAAAGCAAGACTACAGATTCATTCTGAATGCAGTGATAAGGCTGTCCAACTGTGCATTCCTAGACTTGGAAAAAGAATATGACAAGGTCCTGAGAAAGCTAATTTGAGCAGTCCTCTCTTGGTTTAAAGTCCCAGAAACATTGGTAGAATTACTGCAAGCTATGTACAAGGACCCAATGACTCAAGTGCAAACAGTGTTCAGTCTCACGGAAAGGTTCCCTTTGGGAGTGGGAGTGCATCAGGGTTAAGCTCTGAGCCTACTGCTGTTCATACATTAGCAAGCAGACCAGAGGGGACAGGTCAACAAAGTTCCTGTATGCAGATGACGTGGTACTACAGGCAGACTCTGAGCAAGAACTTCTGCAAAGGGTAGGGGAATGGAATGCAAAACTGAAGGCACATGAGATGAAACTGAGTAAATATAAGACAGTTGTAATTGCAGCAAATGGTGGAAATCAGAAGAGTCTGAGAACTGAGACAGAAGCAAAAATCGTGAAACAGGTTACAGCTTCAAGTATCTGGGAGGGCTGGTTGAGTAGACAGGATGTCTGACAGTGGAGGCCAAAACCAGACTCAGAGGGGCAGCAGCCAACTGGCAAAGAGTATCAGGTGTAGTACATGACAGAAGAATGCCAAAGCTAAAAAGCAAGGTGTACAAACCAGTGGTGTAATCAGTACTACTGTAAGGTATAGAAACCTGGGCAGTAAAGGCAGAGCAGTTAAGGAAGCTAGAGGTGATGGAGATAAAGTGCCTGGGACAGGTGGTAGGATGCACACTGTGGCACAGATGAAATGAGGACATAAGAGCAGAAGCCAAAGTAGATTTAACTGCAGAAAAGGTCAAAGAGAACAAATGACAGTGGTTCGGGCACATGTGCAGAAAAGTAGAAGACAATCTGGTGAAGCAGATTTAAGGCAGACAGGAAGAAGGCAAGAGGAAACAAGGATGTCCAGAAAAGAGGTGGATGAAATGTATGAAAGAAGACCAGCCATAGTAAGTCATAAGTGTCGAAGAAGGCAGGAGAGCGGCATTGAATAGAAAGAGATGGCGACAGTTGAGATGGCACCCTGACCTCATGAAAAAAATGGGAAAAAAGGGGTTGATGATGATAAAGCTTTACACAAAGAGTGGGGTAATATATAAGAATAAAACAATGACAGATTCATTTGCAGTGCATTGAATGATGTTTCATTTATGGTGGTAATGTACAAATTCAAAATGCAGTACTGACAGGGGTGCATAGGTTTTGAATGCACCTATGACACATGATTTCAGAATTTTTATAGATAGGTTCAGAATAGATATGTGATAAGAAGGTATAACTATACTTCAGAGCCACTGTAAAAAGTCTGCAGGACTATCTATTGCTAGTTTATTGCAGCAAATCCTAATATATCACCACTACTTCTAACATATTTTCCCAACACACCTATTCCATGCCCTCTTAAAACTGTCAACAAAATCTGTCTTGTTTCACTTACAGCTAATGTATTCCATACTTCTATAAACCTTTTCATAAAAAACATTATTTTCTTGATATCATTTTTATAGTGCTTTACCCTCCACTGTCTGTTGGGTATCATCCCCCCATCACAGAAGAGGTCATCATCTAGACAGCTGACAGGTGTGGTTCACATTTTTTTTCTATTTTCTCCCTGGCTCTGACTTGTATGTAGCTGGCTAGGTGCTAAGGAAAGGTATGCAGTGTGCCATCTTTGGAAGAAATCCCCTAACTTCAACAAGGAGCATATCCTCCAAGTGAGCCTGCCCCTCCCTTCTCAGCATAAGCAGTGGTCCATTCATTCTCCTATATGAAGATCACACTGCAAGCTGAGTCAGTGAATAGACACAACCCCCTTCCATGTCCCCAGGAGAGGTAGGCAGGTGACACCCCCTCATTCTTCCCCCTCTCTTCCTGACTCCTCTGAGCTACTAATCAAACCCTGCTCACTTGGACTGCAGCCAAGTACCATCTCTCAGCACTGGAGAAACAGGTTTTAATATCAGTTTTGAAATTCCCCCTCAGTTTGTCATAGGTTCATAGGTGAATGCTATGGTAGTTGCCCTGAAGGACCATTTTAAGCCTAGCAAAAAACCCATCATAAGAATCAAACTCTGTACCTTGTGTCTATGAGCTGAAGACATTAACTATTATGCTAAACATACCTCCTTCTTAAGCTCATAAGACTTTTTTTCTTCATTTTGAAATGTATCTTTCTCAGATGATGTTTTGCTGTATGATAAGTTGAATCATAACTGTATCTATTCTTTAAATACATTCTCAGCCCTTTGAACATGTTCTCATAATTCAAATATCCATTCATCTTGTCATTTTATTTACTTTTCTTTGCATACCATCCAGTAACCTAGGACACCCCAGATACAGTGTTCTACATGAGATCATCATTTATTTATTTATTTATTTGTATTTGTCCCCAAGGGTTGAACACACTGACCCATGTGGTACTACTTAATATTCAAGTTGGAAGAAAAACTGAGTACAGATATGAGGACTTACAAGGTGTTTCTACATAGGACAAATAATTAACAACTTAAAAGTGTTCTACATTGTTAAACATTGTAGTCACAACAAGAAATAATTAGTGACAACAAGAAATAATTAGTGACTTACCTTTATATTAAAATGAGGAGTACATAAAAATTTACATGGAATAGACATACGTTTTTTACTTATTTATTTTTTGTTCTACTTACAAGGAATAAGCTAACATTTTGCATTTTTTTTTTACCTAAAGGGTTAAATGATTGTCAGGATTTTGACAGAGAATTTGTGAGGCCAGATGAAGATAAATGAAGAGTTAGAGGTGAAGAAATGAATGAGTGAAATATTATGACTTGTACAGAAACTTCAGATAATGAGCCAGATGCCCAACTAGAATGACCATTTAAAATGAAAAATCCTCCAGCAACAGTAACTGTAAAAAAATTGGTAGAAACAGGGAGACTACAAGCAGGTCTACTTTAAAACATTGAAATTTCATAATGTTGAAATTCATAACATTGGGACCATAACATTGAAAATGCAAAACACTGAAAACCCAAAACAAGGAAACTTCAGAACTCTGAAACTTTGCTTCGTAAGATTGAAAACTACAACGCACATGTTCATAGGTTCAAAGGTTCATAGGTTCGTACTAGGCTATCTGCCCAAGGGCATTTATAAGCCTAGCCCAGAGTTTTTGTGGCTTTCGCCACCCCTTTAGTTTGAAGAAAACTATGCCCATTGTTTTGCTGTGCCTCTGTCAAGCAGAGACACTGAGGTAATCCCTGGGGTATATCTGCGATCTCCCATCCATTGGTCAAGATTTCTCTTGAACATGGCCAGCGAGGTGCTCTGCCTCACATGTACCGGGATTTTGTTCCACAGCATAGGGAGTCTTTGGGTGATGAATCTGTCCCTCCAGCATGTCCTATTAATGACCGTGTCAAGGTTTAAGTCTCCCGCCCTTGTAGTTCTGAGGGATCTAGATTTTTTGAGGTGAAGCATGTTCATCAAATCTGGGTTTGACATGGCCTTGTATGTCAGGCACAGGTCACCTCTGAGCAGGCGGTAAGCGACTGAATAGAGCTGAAGTTCTTTCAGTCGTGCAGCATAAGACATATTTTTGAGACCCTTTATCCTTTTGGTGAGGAACATTTGGGGCCTTTCCAGCTGCTGCAGGTGTCGGGTCAGATACATTCTGAATGGAGCATTGTACTCAATCGTTGGTCTGATGAGTGATGAGTACAGGGGGACGATGACCTCCCTTGCTCTAGATGTGAATCCCTTCATGATCAGGTGGGCAATGTAGAAGGTCTTCCTAACTACTTTAGCAACGTGAGTGTCAAACGATAGGTTACTGTCAACCTGAGTCCCCAGATCTCTGATAACTTCTTCTGTGCTCAGTGGATTGCCACCTATATGGTAGCTAGGGGTAACCTTGTTTATCCCGAAGGGTATGACTATGCATTTCTTGGCGTTTAACTTTAGGCCATGGCTCTGGCACCAGTTATCCGTTTCTGTGAGACTCTTCTGAAGGATATCTGTGTCAGATGTGTTTTCGACTATGGCGCTGTAAATAACACCCCCTCCATCTATAACAACACCTAACAAACACACTTTCTACTACATTTCTGCAAGAGGGGAAAGCCTTCCTGCACCTCCATATCCCCCGTAAATTAAATATACCAACTCCAAGATTGCTCTACAGTCGAAAAAAAGTTTATTTCCTAACCTCACTGTATGGTGATTGCAATACAATGAGGTTAGAAAATTAGGTCTCTTGACAGAAGGTAAAATAGGAATGTTTTTTCTCTGGCATCAACCGCCTTTACATTTTACATTTTATGGATGTTTCGGGTAGAATTCTTTGTAACGTATCAGATAATCTCAGCTATGTGGATAACTATCCTCCATGCATTTATTAAAATATTATTACAATATTGTTTGTCATTAACTGTTCCACAGTAGATTGTAAATAAGGTTTCCATTAATGCTTCTTAAACATGACTGAATTTGGAGGGCATCATTTAGACCAAATACCTTGACAGCTCTAATGGCAACTACTCAGAACACTGTATCAGTATCTGCCTACTCCGACTATGTGATAGCTGTGTGGTGCTTAGCAGAATTGAGAACAAGGAAACAAAACACAGAAAAAGACAAATCGTGTTGGATGGGAGCCTAAAGTTCACATAAACACAGAAAAAGTATTGTCAACAGTGATACATAAACAAAGACCAGAAACTGCATGTGTCCATCTTCAGCTTTTTAATACTATACTGATTCAGGTTGTACATATAGACTTGGACACAACGCACATGATGGAGCAAAGTGCTTAAAAAAATAACATCAAACCCATAGTATGTACTTATTTTGGTTCTAGTCTAGGCTCAGCTTCACATGTAGGTGCTATGATCATCACTACTCTTCAGACTTTATCCCAATTTCCACTACTATACTACAAAGTATGAAGAGGAGTTCCCCAGTAACTCAAGAAAATGTTTAAAATTTTAAGTGTTAATATTCCTAGTCCTTTGGCATATCATCCATGAACACCCTGGCTCATAATGTGACTCACCTTTTGTCAATACAACAGCTTTCCAGTCCTGTCCACCATACTCCAGACATACCCTACCAAGTAGGCATTCTATCTTTCCATTAAGACAAAGTATCGGATGCAGTCCTGGACATCTTATAAAGAAAGTTCATCAACGTCTTGGGCACCTAGAAGTAGAAATACACAGGACCACTTTACACAGCCTCACACAATCTTACAGCCCCCCCTACTCAAACACATACCACATTAGCCAGTGTATGTGCACATACATTATAGACCTAAGCTAATATAGCATAACATGACTATGGTACACAGTTCTACTCAGGCAGGCAAACATATAAACACACACACACACACAAGCACACACACAAGCACACACATGCATGCACGCACGCACGCACGCACACACACACACACACACACACACACACACACACACACACACACACATACACACACACACACACACACACACACACACACACACACACACACACACACACACACACACACACACACACACACACACATACACACGCACACATACAAATACACACGCACACATGCACCCAGACACACACACACACACACACACACACACACATGCACACACACACATCATTATTCCAACCTGAACACAATCCAATAGTAAAACTAGGCATAATCATGCAGCGTGAGGTATGGTTCATGTTGCAAGTGTTATCGGCAGTTACAGAGCACGCAGAACCCACTCCATTATTTCTTGGGTCAGCGTGTCACAGCAGCAGAGAATAGGCCACTAAGGTAATAACTTTACATTTGTGGAAAACAATATCCTCACTGATGCATTTAAACCTAGAGCCAATGCCTCTTCAAAAAGGAGGTCCTAGACAGACAG
The DNA here is from genome assembly GCF_019279795.1 of Protopterus annectens. Taxonomy (NCBI): domain Eukaryota; kingdom Metazoa; phylum Chordata; order Ceratodontiformes; family Protopteridae; genus Protopterus; species Protopterus annectens. Next base: position 1,387,269,973 of record NC_056737.1, read on the forward strand.
AGCATACTAACATCTTGAACCAAGTACTGGCAGGCATAAATGCCATGGGAGGACAGAAATGGACATTGACACAGTGTCCAAAGACAGCAATTGGCAAGGTGTCCCATGGCAGCAATAAAGCTAGATAGAATGCCATTGCTCCTAAAGTCATTAGTGGGGGTTCTTCCACAGGGAAAAGCTTGACACATGATGAGCAATATTTGATGTCCTTTCATAGTGCTAATTACATACATACATGCATACAAATATTTCAGGCATAGGCAATAATGTTCTTCTAGCCTGCCAATATATCAAAACAGTTATTCCCATAACGTGTCCAGATTGTTCTTAAAAATATTTAAACTATTGCTTGCTTTAATGTAGTTTATTAGTCTATTCAATGCATCAGCTGCTCTGTCAGAAAACCAGTAAGTGCACTCCTCATTCCTATAGAATCATCTACATGGGTTGTCTGATGATTCTATACTACTTTTTGATAACTCTAAACATTCCCAGAGGTAGTTGTTTCCAAATGCTCTGTATACCTGAATAAGGCCTCCTCCTAAATATCTAGAAGAGACACTGTACAAGTTCAGATATTTTAGTCTTTTACAATAAGTTAAATGTTCACATCCATGAATGCTCTTGGTATATTTCTGCTGTACTCTTTCCGGTTTACTCATGCGTGTTTTCTTATAAGGTTTCCATACTGTTATTCCATACTCAAGTTTGGGTCTAATATAATTAACAAACAATGACTTCATTATTGATGATTTCCTAGACTTTATATATATTTTATGCAACCTATAGTTCTATAACTATCATTAACCACGTATTTGATATGATTAAAAAAATCTCAAAGTTGGATCTAACCATATAATGAGGTCCTTAAATGAAATTACAGTTTCAATCATGGTGTGCTGTATTAAATTTTCACCTTTCAGTTTAAGTCTATGAAATCTCATTTGCTTAGTGTTTGATGCATTTATCAGTAAATTATTTTCTGTGCCCAACATGCCCTATCTGTAACACGAAATCATTTTACCCATTTTCAAGTCACCTGCATACAGACTGTAGAAGATCTCAAATGAAAAAGATAGAGGTGAAAAATACAATCTAAACAAGTATGTGCCCAGGACAGACCCCTTTGGGGTACCCTGACTATAACTTCAAATTTCACCTGTCCAGTTACTGTATGATACTTGCCATATCCTATTTATAAGCTATCCAGCTACCCATCTTATCCAGAGTACATCAATACCTAGTTGTTCTACTTTTTATTGATCACTGTTTTGTGCATATCCCTATAAAATGCTGAAGTTAAATTTATGTTAATTATATCACATCACAATTCATAGTAGTTCTTATATTGTTATAGAACATCAGATGGTAATATATCTGTTTTCAGCATATGCATGCTGATATATGCTCTCAAGTCCCAACCTTTCCATTTCTGACAGTAAGTTATCCAACATAACCTTCTCCATATTTTTCCACAATAAGAATGTTGACTTATTGGTCTGTAGTACTCTGGGTTTGTCCTACTTCCCTTTCCATTAAAGATATGTTTAACAAGTACATGAGTACAATATTAAGGAATCTCCCTATATTTATACAACCAAGTGAATAACAAATATAATGGCACTATAAGTTTATGCTGAAGTGTTTTCAGGTCATTTTTACTAATTCTGTCTCCTCCCACTGCTTTGTTCAGGTCCAGTTTGTGCATTTTTTTTTCAATATAATCTAATTTGGTTTCAGTATCATGGTTACTGGATGTTACTAAGGCAATTTGTCACCCCATTTGTGAAACTAGACTGCTCTGGATAAGATTTTTGTAAATATATATATAATCTGATGTGTCTGAAAATAAATTTTAGAATCTACACACAGTTTATCAATTTGTATGAGTTTGTTCCTACCACATCTTATGTACCTGTAAATGGATTCCTACTATGCTCAATATCTTTAAATTTTCATCAAATTTGCCTTGATCTTGTCTCACACTGTGTTTAATTAGTCTACCCAGCCTGTTTATTTCAGTTTTCAAAGTCATAGTTTGACCTCTTTTCCATTTCATATATTTTTTGTCTCTCACCTTAATCAATAGTCTTGTTCTTATGGAAATATATCCTCCTGACTTTGTCTCGCTAGATCCTGATGTTAAACATTTTTTTTTCTTTTTTGCATTCAAACAATATCTCTTTCAAAACTTGTTACATTTCTTCTGCAGTTTTTCCACGGAATGCATCACTCCAGTTAGTTTTACATAGTGACTGTTTTTGCTTCCATATAATCTGTTGTTAATATTCTGTGCATTGGTTTAGATTTCAGTTTGGCACAATTATCTCTCAACAATTTAACCTTTACAGCTCCATAATCACTGCTCATCATTGATAGTAAAACTTGACATTTGATCCCCGATAGACTTTTTTACAATCTGAAACAATTGTTGTTCCTGAACATGCATTGTAAATAATTTCCTTACTAATGTTGTTGAATCAATATTACCCCAGACTGTTTCTGGAAAATGGAAATCCCCAGCCACTGTTATTCTTCCCTCCTGTGTTTCCTGCTAGAAATGTATGAATTCCTCTAGGTCATCAGCACTTGACTTTGATGGTCTATGCACTTCAACAATTGTTATATGTTCCAGGGTTGAGTTTATTGTTACAGTTACACAATCTGCAATATTGATGTTATCAGTGAACATGTAAGAGTCACAGGTCTCATAATATCTCCACCTGATTTTTTGTTAGAATGTCTGTTACAGTAAAAGCATTTATACACTGACAGAACTGGTTTAAAGTCATGTCTCTTGCACCAAGTTTCACAAACAATAACAGCATCAATCCTGTGGCAACATAGCAAAATTTCCAATAAAAAACACTTTATTACTAATGCTCCTAGCACTAACAACCATGAGAGATGCATCAAATGCTGATATCTGTGAACTGTTAAATTTTTGACATGCCAAAAATTCTGTATTGTGTTTGTCAAATGTTGCAAAATATCTTCAGCAAACATTCTCTTCTCTGATCTTTGACATGTACACACTATTCTGTCTAAATGCAATTGTGCCCCAAATTAGGCTTGGATGTGCTACCCATTTCCATTTTTAAAATGGGACATCTTTTTCGTGACCTGACTCTCCTTTCTATATGTGATTTGTGAAAAATATGTCCTAATACATGTACAAGCTAAGCTGTCTAAACAGGGCTGTAGGTTTCCTATTAACAGCTAGAGATTCCTTGTGGATGAGATCATTTGAACCAACATGAATAAAGATAAATCCATACATACTTACTTTAAGGTTCTATTCTTGCTCCTGGCAAGCATAACACTATTCAATGTTCATTATCTTCTCTGCAAATATGTGTCAGTTCCTTTAATAATTCAATCTCCAGTTACATGAATATAATTTCTGACCAGGTCTGAAGACTCCTCACATTCTAATTCAGTAATATCTGCTCTATCAATTATAAGAAAGGAAAGATATCCGTATTTATTGGTCTTGTTAATTCCACTGTCTTCATTGCTTAATACATTTGCAAGCATACAAGTCTTATCCAGCCTACTTTGTATAACCACAGCTTGAATCATGTTTTCACCTTCTGTCTTTCTCCTCTTTTTTCTTACAGTAATGTTCTTCAATTTGTCCATATTCAGTTTTGATTTATTCCTTTTCACTTGCCACTTGCCTCTTTTTTTCTACATTCTCTTTTGAAAAAAAAATGCGTTTTTCTGTAAACTGAAAGTTTATGATAGAACAATGTTATCCTACCCTGTAATTTGTGTGTTACATAAAAAAACAGTGTCTCCCGGATTCAGCAAGCCCTGCATGGTGTGCAGGAACAGTGCAGGAGCTCCAGGAGGCAATATGGCTGCCGTGCGAGCCAGGAATATGCTGCAGGGGTGTGCATGAGCACTCCTGCACTATTCCTGCACGGATGCAGCTCCTGTATGCAAATTATTGCATTTGCAGGTGAAAACTATGCAAATGAGGTGAATTTGTAATCCAGGAAGCTGTCAGCCACCGTGCAGGACTAGTGTAGTGTGCAGAAATTTCTGCAAACTACAAAACGGAGCCATGACAGCTCCAAATAAAGTGTGTATATTATGGAAAACCATGCCTATGGCCATTTGCATGGAAAACAGTTTAAAAAAAAGTAACTTTTATTTTTTTTTTTTAGCAGATTTTGCTGTTTAAGCATAGAGCAGTGACACACAAACGGGATCGGGTGAAAAATAAAAAAAAAAAATAACCTGAAATAAGCATTCTAACCAAAATCACTATTTTGCCATTATACTCAATGGCAGGCAGAAGACAACATGGCCAGTGAATAGTGGTTGCTAAGGGGGGAGGCTCAGTGTGGGACCTGTAAGTATGTATCAGCAGGCAATCCTATGCAAATGAGGTGAATGATACTGAATTCCAGTTTTCCCCTAAATGCTAGCCAACAGTGTAAGTGCAGGAATAGCTTGGTGCAAGCCCAGGAGTTAGCTGACATCATAAGGGGGTATGTCAGGCATACTGTAAGTGGATTGGAGCCCTGTGGCTTGGGTTTGCCCTTAGCTTAGCAGTACTAAGCAAGGGGATGTGTCTGAGGCTGCCTAGCACTCTTTACATTGCCTAAGCGGGTGTGCGCGCCGCACACCGGGTCTTAAAAGAAAAAAAAAGTAAACCAGGAAATAGCAGCTCTGTGCACAATTGAGTGCTGTGTTTGCGCAGCGCACCCCCGGGCTTAAACAGGAAGGCAATGGGAAGGGAAAACAATATTAGGAAGGTAGTCTAGGAGAACTAGCATAGCCGGCAGGTGAAATGTATCAGAATCAGACAATTACACAGGCAGCAGACCAGCCCAGCCCAGAATACTACTATAAACTATGCAAACAACTTTCCCTCTGGTTTTTCCCACATACTGTACACCACCGGTGTATACAAGCGGGGAAATTTAAACAAACAAAAACAACAAAATTATAGGGGCTGCAGTAGCTATCATACATCAACATGTGGAAGAGGCTGAGGGTGGTGAGGATGAGAATGCTGTCGACCAACCCACAGTGAGGAGATGGAGAAGAGTGTACAGACCCAGGGTAACCTTCCAGGGGCTACATGAGCTGGGGATAGTGGAGCACTATAGGGTGGACAGGAACCGCCTACAGCAAATTGTTGAGCTGTGACTGCCACGCCTGACATGCAGAACTAACAGTAGGAAACCCATCTCAGTGGATACCAAGGTATATGTAGGCCTAAGAATACTAGCCACAAGTACCTTCCAAAGGCCAACTGGGGATATCATGGGGATCTCACAGGCATCAGCATCCAGGGTACTCCACCAGTTCCTGGATGCCATGTCAGCACATGTTGGTGAGCATGTATATTTCCCCAAAACCCGTGAGACAGCAATATGCATCTCTTCCAGGGATGGCTCATGCTATAGGACTGCAGGACTGCAGCCCCCCCACCTTGAAATGGAGAAATCAAATGAACGGAGAAGAAAAAGAATGATAAAATGAGTCCTGGAACTCCATGCATGCGTACTTCGAGTTCCTGGTACGCTCTCAGAACTCCAGACTGCTCTGCCAGGCAGTCTGGATAAGGGAAAATGGCATTTTTGCCCTGCAACCCTTGAAGTTTGTGCGGTGGTGATGTCCATGGAATGAACGACACCAGACTGCATCATCCAGCCTACACTCGCGAGAAACCAGCATCATCAGCATGCTGAGAAACCTACTAGAAGGACCATTAGCATGCATGGGCTGAGGAGGACACTACTGAAAGTGGATTTATGGGCACAGAGATGCACTGAACTAATGTAGTAGATTCACAGGCTGAGGACAGGTATGGAAATGCTGAAGTGTGTGTGTGTGTGTGTGTGTGTGTGTGTGTGTGTGTGTGTGTGTGTGTGTGTGTGTGTGTGTGTGTGTGTGTGTGTGTGTGTGTGTGTGTGTGTGTGTGTAATGTCCCAGTCACTATATACTTGTGGCTAGAGAGAAAGAGAACACATGGTGGTGGGTAGAAAATCCCTCAGGCCTGGATGCAAGGGGCAAGTGCCTGAATTCCCTACCCACCACCATTTGTAAAATAAGTTTGCAGATCTTTGCCTGATATTTGTTCTGTTCCTCATAAAATCTGTGGTTTCTGTATGTTTGTTTTTCCATGCATAGTCAGTAATGCAGTAGTGCACTGGTAGCATTATTGCCTGACAGCTACAGGTTCTCTGGTTTGATTCTTGGCTTGGGTGCCTTGTGTGTGGAGTCTGCATGTTCTCCCATCTTACAAAGACGTGTCTGCAGTGTTTCTCCCTGGGCCTCTGCTGAAAATTGGCTTTCTTTCCAAGTCAGACTTTCCTGGTTAATAAATGTTAAATAAATGATTTGAATTTCAGACTTCATATTCTTCAGAAAGTACATGGTAACAAAAAACATTTTATTCTAGCAATTTTCTAAGTTTATAACATGGGTATTTGAAATTAGTCCCTATTTCTGGGACTGTATCCCCCATTATTGGCTTCGTCCAGGTTTTTTGTGCTAAGGTTGAGAGCTATGGTGAGAACTGAATTTGCTGAATATGTTTGGGGGCAGTATTTCCCCATTATTGGCTTTGTTCAGGTGTTTTATGCTAAGAGGTTGACAGCTATTGTGAGAACTGAATTCACTAAATGGTAGCCATTTAAGTTTGTCTTCCTCTCTTTCACAAAACAGCTGATTTGGCATAGTGGTATGTTGCTCTGACTGTTTTGCACCGGGTCCTAGGTTTAAGACTTGGCACTGAAATGTATGGTAATAACACAGCATTTTATTCTAGCAACTTTCCAACATTATACAAACAATGTTTAAAATGTGTCCCTGGTTTTTGGGGCCCCCCCAAAATAAATGTTGGCTTTTTCCAGATTTCTTGTGCTGCAAAGTTTAGAGATACAGCTGGGTTTCGAGTAGATTCTACAAGGAGCTGACAGCTGCAGGAGAACAGAAGTTTAGTGCTGCTTATGCTAACTTGGCTTGCATTGTTAATAGCACAACAGGTAGTGTATTTGTTTTTGATGAAGAAGGCTGTGGGTTCTACTCCCACAGTAGGTAAATGCATTGCTCATACTGTACTGTGTTGTAAAGGGGGTGGATGCTGCAGTCATTTTTGGCGAAGATACCTAGTAACTATGAACCTGTTATTAGTTTGCCATACATTCCCTATTGTGATATTACTAGCTTATCATTTTTTAATGCAGCATAGGCAATTTATTCCTCAAGGGCAACAGGCACTTTATTTGTAGATGAAACAATGACATATAAAGTTGTTTGCTAGCAGCAACTTCTTTATTAGTTACAGATTTATTTAATGTGGAATTTAGATGACTTTTACTTCTTCAGAGATTGTGCATATTTACTGATACTGGTGGACTGTAGAAGTTTGAGTAGACTTTTATGATGGAAATGTTCTGAATTGGGCAGTTTTGTCATTAATTGGTGCATGCATTTTGTTTCATTGTTTACTGGAAAAAATGTTCAAAACAATAAATTTAAAATGCCCTCTAACAACTGTATTGTATTATACAAGGAATATAATTTAACACAATCAGGAAGGTGTATCAAAGATCACGTGCATGTTTCACGTTCAAGGGGCCTATGATTTGAAAACAGCCCAAAGTTAATCTTTATCTGCCACTGGCAAAATGCATTTTCCTTGAATGTGGGTTTCGATGCTATTTCAATTAATGTGAGTTTCAAGGGCAGAGAAGTTTTAATGCTAAGTCTATTTTCATTGTGAGACTGCATTGCTTTGTTTAGCAGATAGTGTTTGTGCTGTAAAATGCAAAATAAAACTTTCAAATGAAATTCAAATCATCGCAGAAGTAAAGCAGTATGCACACTGCAGTGTTTATGGTAAATGGGGTGAAATAACCAAGGAATGGGACATTGGAATGGCTGCAGGGGGGAGGCTCCATTTGACCATGATTTTGTGAGGGGAGAAGGGCAGCAAACTCAAAGACAGCCCCGACTGAACTATACCTCTCAACTGTACAGATTTCTGCTTCTTATTTTTGGTTTGTTCCTCATAAAATGTGTGGTTTTCTGGCAAATTATTTAGGAATGAAGTCACTAAATAATGACAGACATTGAGTTTCTGACGTCATAACCTTCAGAAAAATGCATGTTAAAACAAGACCTGTTATTCTATCAACTGTCTTTATACAGGAGCAATTTTTAGTACTGTTTGTATGTTCCCCCAATATATTTGGCTTTGTCCAGATTTCCTGCATTAAGCGGTTGAGAGGTACATGCAAATAAATTGCTTTATAGAATTCCAAACCTCTCAACTGTCCCCAAATTGTGACTCAAAATGTTGCTCTCCCCCTAATAATCCCTCCGCAAAATAGCAATTTTGGAAGACAACATGGAGGGTTTATAATTATAAATAACTGTAATGATCAGAGTTATAGATTACTTTTATTTCAGAAATGCATGTAGATGCTCTTATTTTGTCAGCTGCTCAAGTTAACAGTACTAATATTAAAAAGGTGTCCCTTCTTTGACAGGTTCCCAGCTGTATTGTGTGGCAATTTTATATGTTTGCATTACATTTTTGTCCGTTTTTCAAAAAATTGTGGTTTTCTGGCAAATTAGTGGCAAATCATTAAAGTCTGAAGTTAGAAAATAATGGCAGACATTTGAGTTTCAGATTTCATACCCTTTAGAAAATTCATACTAATGCAAGACCTACTACTAGTCTATTATCTTTTTAAGTTTATAAGAGCAATATTTAAAAATTGTTCTTATTTTTGGGCCTGTTTCTCACTTCTCTGTATGGCTTTGTCCAGATTTCTTGTTCTGAGGTTGAGCGGTATGAGCCATCACTGTCAGCCAGAGACATTTCAAATTGTGACATATTTGTTGCACCCCACTACAAACTGTAGTGGCTTTGGATGTGTTCAAGCAAGGCAAGGAGCAGTTATTCAGTGTAAGTGTGCAAAGTATTCCCCCATCCAAGGTAGACCACAGGTACGATCGTGGCTTTTCATCTGTCCTTGATTTTGCAGAATGTTCTGGTTTTCTGTCATATTTTTATACTGTTCATTTATGCTTCTTATTATTCAGAAAATATATGCTGTTGCAGTGCCCTGTTGCTCTGTGTTTAAGTAGCAATGCTTTAATGACCATCAGATAAGCTTGTCGGAGATTGTAAGATACAAATATGCTTTAATAAGCATACTGTTAAAGAATTACCAACATTGAAAGCCTTTTTGTTGTTTCCATGCAGAGAATATTTACATAACTAGATAACGTATAAGTCTTAGGTAATGAAATGCATATGACAGTATTTGTAATAAAGGACAGGATTACAGTATTTTCAGAAGCTCATTACATTTGTTGGAGACTTGTAGTCATCTTTGCAGGCTTTACCCGTAAACTAAACAGAATGCCACTCTATCATGTGTGGTCCATAACTTGTGCAGTAAATCCTTTAAGCAATTTAACTTGAGCTTGTTTCTTGTTTGCTGTTCATTTTTTACTTTGATCATGTCTTCCCCATGAAACAAGTAGATAGTTGTTATCAGGCAGCAGGTCTTTTTTGGATAAGAAACATTTTTACAAGTGGGGGTATCACAGAGATTGCTATGTTCAGCATGTTACTTGGTAATTTTATAAAGCTGAATATAAATTATAATTAGAACTGCTTTTGACTGGCATTCCAGTAATGTATTTAAAAAGTAATTTATTTTTTCATGCCTCACAACCTTTGTGTTTCCATGTAGATGTTAAGTAAGTTGTCATGTAGCTAATGCATTGAAATATTTTTTTCTTCTACACTTCATTTTGTCTTGATTGGGCTCTCGTACTGATGGTTTGGCACCCAGGGCAGCATAGTTAATTAAAGTTCCAGTTGTTGTGGTTTTGAGCATAGCTCCACTCCTTTTTAGTTGGCCACACCCCTTCCCATTGGCCCCACCCATTCAGCTGTCTCCTGCAGCCCCCCTTTAATTTGAAGTCACCAGCTGCCACTGGTCTCTTCCACCAAATAGCAGAATACTCTGAGGTAGTGGGTGCTATAGACTGCATGCACATATGCATCAAAGCACCACCCAGTGAGCGGGGTAGGGTTTACATCAACCACAAGAGCATCCCCTCCATCAACTGCCAGGTCGAGTGCGATGCCCAAGACATTATAATGAATGTGTGTGCCAGCTGCCCTGGAAGCTATCACAACTCCCACATCTGGCATCTGACTCAGCTGTACCAGAGATTTGCCAGTGGGAGCATCCCTTACAGTCACATAGTGGCGGATGGTGGTTACGCACTGGAGCCGTGGCTGATGACACCTATCAGAAATGCAGACACATCCGAACAAGAACTCCATAATGAGGCCCATGCACAGACCAAAATTATAATAGAGTGTGTGTTTGGGATGCTCAAGTCACTGTTCCGGTGCCTGGACACATCCAGTGGAGCCTTGCAGTACTCACCAGCTACATGTATTCAAATTATCATTGTATGTGCCATGCTACACAATATGATCTTGTGGAAATAGCTGCAGCAGGAATAGCATCGGGCAGGGCCACACAGCCCCCCACCATTGCCAAGGCCTGCACAGGCACAGAGTGACCCGGAGGAGGAACAATCTGAGCCTGTTCCAGTAGGCAGAAGGAGATGTGCCCAGTATGTCCTGGCCTTGGCAAAGAGGCAATGCATAGCACATACACTGACACAGTAGGGATCCAGGAAATGACACCTCTCTCTGACTTGCACATACAGTAAAAGGGATGCCAATCATGATACTACCTGTGCTCGACCATGTATAGGGAGTGTACTATGTGCATCCAACATAGTCAGCCCTCCAGCACCATCCTCAATACTGGAACAGCCACAAGGTAAGTCACTGTTCTTACCAATTGCTGAATGGAGTAGTATGTGTTGTTACTTGTATCTAAGGTATGGATGTGAGCATGCAAGGGAATTGGGTGGCTGAATGGGATGCCAGCAGATAGTAGACACCTATAATGGCAGCATGAGATCTGTAACACATACTGGTGTCAACATAGTAGCCAGTACTACACATTGTGATAAAACCCACTGCAGGAAATGTGCTGGGCCACATGTGTGTCCATATGACACACACAAGCCAGTCAGGGAGGCTCACATACCCAACAACAGTCTCAGCCAGCAGGATAGGTGTAGACAAGCACAAACAAAGACTGTTCTAAGGCCCCTGAATGATGGCTTTGGGTAACCTCCCCACAAGGCTTACACAGACAGACTACATCAGGTCAGGCAGTGGGATGTTAGTTCTGAAGGGTAAGAAGTCAGAAATTGATATGTAGGTCAATCAAACCTAAGACCTGTAGTACACTGATATGCATCTAGTCAGCATGATAGGTTAAAATACATAATGAAATGGAGTACCTGACATACCAGTACAGTCATAGCAAATGTGTACAAGTGTCAGGTGTGCCCCCCCATCCTATGTAGAAATGTAGTAACAGTCTGATGTGCCCCCCCAATCTGATGTAGACATGTAGTAACAGTCAGGTGTGCCCCCCGAATCCTATGTAGAAATGTAGTAACAGTCAGGTGTGCCCCCCCATTCCTATGTAGAAATGTGGTAACAGTCTGGTGTGCCCCCACCCATTCCTATGTAGAAATGTAGTAACAGTCTGGTATGCCCCCCCAATCTGATGTAGATATGTAGTAACAATCAGGTGTGCCCCCCAATCCTATATAGAAATGTAGTAATAGTCTGGTGTGCCCCCCAATCTGATGTAGACATGTAGTAACAGTCAGGTATGCCCCCCCAATCCTATGCAGAAATGTAGTAACAGTCAGGTGTGCCCCCCATTCCTATGTAGAAATGTAGTAACAGTCTGGTGTGCCCCCCCAATCCGATGTGGAGACATAGTAATAGTCAGGTGTGTCCCCCAATCCTATGTAGAAATGTAATAACAGTCAGGTGTGCCTCCCCATTCTTATATAGACACGTAGTAACACACAGGTGTGCCCCCCAGTCCTATGTAGAAATGTAGTAACAGTCGGGTGTGCCCCCCCCATTCCTATGTAGACATTTAGTAACACACAGGTGTGCCCCCCAATCCTATGTAAAAATGTAGTAACAGTCTGGTGTGCACCCTCCCCAAATCCTATGTAGACACGTAGTAACACAGATGTGCCCCCCAATCCTTTGTAGAAATGTAGTAACATGTATGTGTAGGTATAATACCAGTGGAGCACAGATTACCTGAGCTGGCCAAGGTAGCAGGATAGATTGCAGCATGTGTACAATATGCAGGTCTGCATGTGTTAGGTTGGTGTGTGTTTTATATTGTGTGAGAGTGGTCAGTATGTATGCATGGTGAGGTTTGTCCTGGTGGTCATTTCCCAGTACTGCCGATGACAGGGCCAAGTCCTTACAACTGCAGTGCCAAACACAATGCTTCCCAGTATAGCACATTCTAGCAGTAAGCCATTGTAAATGTTTGGAAGTAATATGTGTCACCATCTGAAAGATGGACATGGCATGACTGTCGGGCCAGATATACAAGCAATAAGCAGGGGGAAGTACCCCAGACAGACAGTGTATAATGTGTAACCATTAAATGGACACCCCTTGAAATTGTATATACAGGTTTGCAGCACATTATCTGGGCTTGTAGTAGGGAATACTGATGTCGTCTGGCCAAACACTTGCAGACCACAAAGGTCATAAGAATGATGTCTTGAGAAACAGCTGATGACCCTGCATAAGCCAGCATAAGTGGAATGCCCCATGCATATCTGTGAGTCAGATGCAAGTAGTGTCCATAGCACACATGCACCCAGCTCACCCAACTACCACCCACAGGTACCTCTCCGGTCTTATCCCTGCTGTTGGCAATGAGTACAATATGACCCACACCTGCGTATGGCAATAGCAAAAGAATGCAGCATGCAGTGCAGGTGTTCCATGCAGGTGTGTCCCTAGCTGTAAGCAGCACCCTGTCAGCATCCACACCACTGGATCAATACTGACAGGAAGTATTGGCATGAATACCTAGCACCCCAGGGGAATATACTGTATTGCAGTCTGGGACTGTAGGACTGACAGAATGCAATGGCCTGCTACAGCTGGCCTGCATCACTACCAAATGGCCTACAGTCCTTTGCCAAAGGCCTGTGTCTCACCCGTACTGCCAATGTATGTTATGTCCTGGACTCCCAAATAACAGCATAACACAGTCCACAGAACCCATATGCAAGGCCATGTGGACAAACCACAATAACATGTCCATGTCCTTCTGCATGAACTGTGGACCAACACCAATATACTGTTGTGATGAGGTGACAACTATAGGGAAAGAATCAGAGAATGTTTGCATAATGTATGGAAGAAGATAGAATAATAGAGGGGAGTTGGAGCATGGACAGCATGGAGTGTGCGAAGTCTGAAACACTGCCGTGTGCACATACTATCCCTGGCTGCAAACACAAGAATGGGTGGCTGCAAACCTGCTCATAAACCACAATAGGAGTAATGTCCTGACTTATGACCCCTGCCTCTGGGTAACCTGTGTGAATCTGTACAGCTTTGAGGTATTGCCACAGCAAGATAAGGCCATACTGTTATGTCGATGGATGTACACATATGGGATCCTCTGCCACCACTGTACCAAGGTGCTGAACCAGTTACACAGACCCAGCAGCAAGTGTCTGCAGCTCTCCCTCCAGAATGGCATGAGTTTGCAAGAATATGTAGGTATTTGACCACAGTACTGGACACAGCTGCATTCATCTTGTGCTCCCCAGGACATCGCTGTGAGCAAATATGTCTACCTGGCAGTACTTGATGACATAAAACATCACATTGTATAACAGTACACATGTCTAAATATCTCTGCTAACACCAGGACCATGTAGCAGAAGCAGCACAGACACAATTATCTACAATAACCCGCTATCCCTTGCCCATTTTGACCCCATATTGTCAACTGATCTACAGATATCCTGCAAAAACAGTTTTCTAGCTATAGGTGTAGAACACAAAATTCTGCACTGGAGTACAATCTACCTGGAATGGATTCACACATTCAATACAGAAGGTCATACTGGGCATGCTCCCACACTTAGAGAAATGAAGGCAATGTCAGACAACAAAATACTGAAAGGTCATACTGGGCATGCTCACACACAAAGAAACGAAGCTCATGTCTAGCAACAACAGTGGACCATACATATCTGACAGTTGCAGATGTTAGTGCATACACTCCTCAGTATGCACCAATCATGCTTTGCACACACATTGGATAAGAATACACACATATATCCAAGGACAACACACTATAATATGCCAAAAGTACACATACATTGATGAGTGGAAGAGAGTGAAAGTGACAAAGAGCCTTCCATCATGAGGCCTGTCCCACGCAGCACACAGCCAAATGGCTACAACCACATGATGTGTAAATGTCACTCACCGTAGACATTTGCCTCTGGAGTCCTTCAGCATTATAGACTCTGTGGTGCTAGTGCTAACTGTGCAACATGACTGTACATAGCAGTAGTCATCTAGCAGTTGTATACATGTGCCTGTGTAATATAAAACTGTGCGTGCCTGAGTGTGGTGTGTCTGCCTCTAGATGACTGGGTTATGGCCCATGCACACACACTGTCCTCTCCATTGCCCTACTATGGCAAGCCTGCTGATGTCAGTCACTTTGAAATACACCTTTGGGGAAGCAGTAGTCTAATAATCTCTGTGGTGCATCCTATAACATTGTAATGCTATAGTGTGATATACTAGTTTGGTAGTAGCTCTATTCCCAGACATGGCAAGTGTGTGTGTTTGTGTAGGGAGCAATGCGTTTGAGGCCATTCACAGTCAATACAATCTCCATTGCCCTTTTTTCGCAAGCCTGCTGATGTCATTCACTTTGATTGAAGTCTGTTTGTTTAGAAGGTGAAAAACGCGGTGATTCATTAAGCGTTTTACGTTGGATTATTTGTTACAATAAACAGTTGCTTTTATTTTGGTGGCTGCCCGGTGCTTCAGTTTTCCTCTCACAGTGTGGTTTGGTGGTCATTCACTTTGAAATACACCTTTGGGGAAGGAGTAGTCCAGTATTATCCGTGGTGCATCTTATAACTGTGTAATGCTGTAGTGTGCTAAACTAGTTAGGTAGGAGTTCCAATCCCAGACATGGCAACTGTGAGACTTGGTGAGAGTGTGTGTGTGTCTGTGTTTGTCATTCATATCCTGTGTGGAGGTGGCTGTGAGTGTGTAACAATTGGACTCATTGTGGAGTGGGTTTTGCAAATTCCTTATATGGTGGGTCGATTATATGTCACAATGTCCACCTTACAAGGAAAACAGATGTCAAACAGCAGAGAGGCTGGGGTTGCCAATCCATACCCCTATATGTGAAATTAAGGCCTGGCGAACAAATTAGGCAACCCTTGTATCACCCAGAGAACACTCTTAACCCATGTCTCATAAACAAACACACTTGCCTAGGCAGCAACTACTTTGTTGGTAGTACAAACAATGTACAACAATCATGCCAAAATGTTAATGGATCCAGCTGAGGAAAAATAGCACCCACAAACAAAAATTCCAGTCCTTCTTTATTGTAAAACACAATTAATTTAGCACTTTCATCCACAAAATTGTGGACTTCATCAGTATGCTCTTAATTCATTAATTAATGTATTTATAGTCACATTTTGGTGCCAAATTGCTTCATTTAAAATCCTTTACTTAACATAAAGAGCCAAGCACGTCCTACATAATAATAATAATAATAAAACAACATTTTCAAGTGTTTACCCTATAAAATACTATCATTCTAATACATCTATGTATAAATTAAAAAAAAAATTATAATATGTTTTAATAAATTTTAATACAAGCTAATACATCAATATAAATGCATACCTATACTTTTATTCAAATTACATAACTGCTGTGAGCCTTCATAAAATTATTATTATGCACAATAAGAAACTATGTACATACCAAATTATGTATGTAAATAATTCTTTTAGATAAAAATCCAACATGATGTGCATCTAATAGGGGTCCTATGTACTGTAGGAATGTTTGACAATACAATAATATATACTTGGCAAAATGATAGCCTATACTTGTAATTGTAGAATGGGTTTAATTGTAATATAGTAATTGAAACCTGGTGTATTTAAGGCATTAGTTAACAGTTGCCACTTGGTCTCCTTATATCCTAATATTGCTTTATAGTTGCCCCCTTTTGGGCCCATTTTAATTTGTTCTAAGAATGCACACTTGAAAAAATGTCTTTCCCCCTTCAGTTGCAAATGTCTATAAAGGGCGCTCGTACTTTCCTTTCTTTTAATATTATACATATGATCGTAAATTTGCTTTTTAAGGCTTCTCTCCATTTTTCTTATGTAATAACATGGACAGGCCATGCACTTAGTCATATATATATATATATAGCATATATAGAATTGCAGTTCTCCTGCCTAAAAATAATTCTAGTTTTGTTGACATTTTCAAGAATAACACTATCATTCTCAAGTATAGCATGGCATTGCCTACAATTCCCACATTTTCTGGTGTGTTTTTCACTTTTGTCATACACAATAATAATACTGCTCTCTTCCAAATTTCTCTTTATATTACTACCCATTTTGTAGACAAATAGGGGTACTTCACCTACAATATTCCTTATGTCATTGTCCACCCAAAAAATATTCCAGTTGTTCATCAATCTCTGTTTCACTTGATTAACATAAGGGGAATATTCCAATATACAGGCACGTTGGTAATTCTTATCATTATTGTCAGTATAGTTACATACTTGTTTAAATGTAGCTTTCACCATAATTGGTGGATATTTATTGCCCCATTCACTAATGATGTACCTTTTAACATCATCTAACATATAATTGGGGTATCCCCTCTGATTAAACAGGGTCCTTATGAATTCCATTTCCTCAATCATATCAGAATACTGAGAGGTCATACAGGCTGCTCTAATACATTGCCCTTTATAAATATTCCTCATCAGTTTTCTTGGATGGTTACTAGTATATGCTAAATAACTATTAGAGAAAGTCTCTTTCCTATATATGTTGGACTTAAATCCACTATTCCTGACCCGTGTACTACACCTACCTTATTGGTCCTATATCACTGTTGCAGATGTCACTCACTATCAGATATAACTTTGGACAGCTCCTCAACATGTAAGACATGTGATAGCAATACATAGTTAGTCAGGGGTTTGAAACCCTGTATGGGTAGGTGTGTGACACAAACATGCTTAGGTTTTATTCTCCCACCCCCTTCCTGACTTACTTTGTCTCTGTCTGTCTCTCTCACTCCCTCTCTGGTGGATGTGGATAAGTACACCTGCTTTGCTTAGGCAGCAGCTTGTGCTTTGTAAGTGATGCTCATGATGAGCTGATGGCCTCTGCACGAATTGCAGTTCCCCTCTAACTGATTGCATGTGGAACAGCTGTGGTAAAATTCCCATAGCCAATTGTATGGAAACACACTCCAATATCTAGGAACATCATGTGGGTGTTGGGCCTTTTCATTCACTGTGAGCAGGACCTCAGTTTGGTGTTTGACAAACAGCATCACATATGGTATTGGGATTTACCTCTAACAACATACACTGTGGAGACAGGCCAACAAACAGGAGGGGGATGTGCCAGACATGACATCAGAATTTAAGTGTTGCTCTTCTGCATTTGGAGTAATGTTGGTTTAACAGTGTGTGTGTGTGTGTGTGTGTGTGTGTGTGTGTGTGTGTGTGTGTGTGTGTGTGTGTGTGTGTGTGTGTGTGTGTGTGTGTGTGTGTGTGTGTGTGTGTGTGTGTGTGTGGATATGGCTGGTCTGCATGATTTAATACCTGTCATGACAGTGTTATGTGTTTGAGGAAACTCCCACCTTTAGGGTTATCTGCAGACTGGGCAGTGTGTGGAGTCTTATGTTTTTTGTGTTACTCACAGAACACCTATGTTAGAACTGCAGAAGCATAGTCTGAGGATTGCAGTCAGTACATGGTGACAGCCATGAGAGTTACTGACTTCACATCCCCCATAGGACATATGTCACAACAAACCCTGTTATGACAGTAAATGTATGAGTGTATCTCAGCAGCATGTCAATATTGGCTCAGTGTTTGTGGCTCCAGCCACAAGTCTGTCAACCTTTGCACATATTTCATGCAGTAAGAGGTGCATATGTTCTGTACACCATTATTTATTGACATCATACCTGATAACAAGCCAGTCAGATATCAGACTGCTAGACATGTTATGTATACTAGGGGTTATTTCTGAGGACATAACCTGGGCATTCTGTGGTTGTGTGTACAGTACTGGGGTCTGTGTACGTCTGGTGATTGTCAACAGTATGTGTATTGTGCGTACATACCTTGGCCTGTGCACAGACTGTGGTAGATGTCATTGTTCTTGGTCCTGTTCTATCTGATGTTACATGCTGCTCCAGTGTATGGTACCCTATTGGCTCACATGTCTGTAGGGCCAAACACACACGTGTCCCATACCACAGACAGGCATTGGACCACTCTGTGTTGTGACCCAGTTTATGTAGGGTTAGTGTGTGAGTGGCACATATGAAGATGGTGTTTATCAGACAGTTCATATAGTGTCATATTAAGCTTGCGTACCATATGTGGCTGTGGCTGTGTTCACATTGGTTGTGGGTATGCACTTTGTCACAGGTGTCTGTTACTCTGTGTTGTGACATGCGTGTAGAGCCTGCCATATTTGCAGGTACATGTGTATTCCCCCATACAAAATGTAGTCCAGTGTTGTGGCCATCTGCCTGTAGTTTTCACAGTAATTTGTTACATGCCTAGCAGCTTAGTGTAATTACCCAGTGTGCTGTTATGTCCAGTTATTTGCAAGACATACTGCTGCCAGGCCACCATAACTGTTGTGCATTTCTGACAAAGCAGTGGGATTCTGTACAGATGTATGTCACTAACTACTGGGTAGTATGTGGCCATATAACCTCTGCACCACCAGGTATTATGTGTCAGGACAGACTGGTGTGTGCTAATGCATAAACTGGGTGGGCATATGTAGTCTACTATTTAACTCATTAAAGCCAAGTGATGTCTCCAGGCGTTTCTGCAGTTAGCTCCTACTGCGCCTCTAGGCATCAAATATTGCCTGTTCATATTTGCAGTAATAATTCCAAAACCATGGTACATACAAGGTATCAGAATATTTTATCTTGAAGCATACATGATGGCAAACACAACTGTATTGATCAATTAGTATTTGATGGAACTGTAAGGTGATAACTTAATTTTTTAAAGACTGAAGCCACAGCCACTGGGAGTTAAAGGTACACACTTAAAAGAGCTCTACTGGAGGGAATGAGTTAAGTGATATACCCATGTACATGGCTGTTAACATCCACATTGTCAGGCATGGTCCTCATGTCTCACACAAAGGGGATCTGTGTACACCACTGGACTGACTACAGAGTGCCAGACTGTCCACATATATTGGTCAAATCTCTGCTGTGGTCCACAGCATCATTACTCTGCTAGCAGTGGTACTGTACTATGATGTCTTTTGGATGTCTGTCAGTAACCAATGGCATATATGTCAAAAGCAGATATGACCTCCCACACATAACATGTCTGTTACGACAACCCATGATACAGTAGCAACATCCTACATATATACCTGCAATACATACATGACATCCTTTTGCACTAAGAGGTTGGGACTATTGGTGCTGAGGTAGGACTCCACTCCATATTCTGGACATATGGTAAATATATATATATATATATATATATATATATATATATATATATATATATATATATTTATATATATATATCCATATAGATATATACACATATACATATCTACATACATATATGGATATATTTATGTACATATATATACATATACAAACATATATATATATATATATATATATATATATATATATATATATATACAGAGCTATATATGTCTACACATATACAGATATATAGATATATATATATATGCACATATAGTTATGGATATCTACATATATATCGACATAAATAGGTATATCTGATTAGATATGTATGCACATATAGTTTTATATATATATCTACATATATATTGACATACATAGGTATATCTGTACACATAGGATGTGCATATATATATATATATATATATATATATATATATATATATATATATATATATACATACATCTTCTTCTTCTTCTTCTTTCAGCTTTTCCCGGTTAGAGGTCACCACAGCTAATCACCTTTTTTCATTTCTTCCTGTCCTCTGCATCTTGCTCTGTCACACCAACCACCTGTATGTCTTCTCTAACCAGATCCATAAACCTTATCTTAGGCCTTCCTCTTTTCCTCTTACCTGGCAGCTTCATCCTTAGCATCCTTTTCCCAACATACCCAGCATCTCTCCTCAGCACATGTCCAAACCAATGCAATCTCGCCTCTCTGGCTTTTTCTCCAAACTGTCCAACCTGGGCTGACCCTCTAATATACTTACTCCTAATCCTGTCTACCCTCGTCACACCCAGTGCAAATCTTAACATCTTTAACTCTGCCACATTCAGCTCTGACTCCTGCCTTTTTGTCAGTGCTGCTGTCTCCATCCCATATAACATAGCTGGTCTCACTACCCTTTTGTAGACCTTCCCTTTCACTCTTCCAGGTACTCGTCTGTCACAAATCACTCCTGACACTCTTCTCCACCCACTCCATCCTGCCTGTACTCTCTTCTTCACCTCTCTTCCACACTCACCATTACTCTGAACTGTTGATCCCAAGTATTTAAACTAATCCACCTTCGCCAGCTCTATTCCCTGCATCCTCACCATTCCTCTATCCTCCCTTTCATTCACACACATATATTCCGTCTTAGTCCGGCTGGCCTTCATTCCTCTCCTCTCTAGAGCATATATCCACTTCTCCAGGGTCTCCTCAACCTGTTCCCTACTCTCACTACATATCACAATGTCATCTGCGAACATCATAGTCCACAGGGACTCCTGTCAGATCTCGTCTGTCAACCTGTCCATCACCAATGCAAATAAAAAAGGGCTCAGAGCTGATCCTTGATGTAATTCCACCTCCAACTTAAACACATTTGCCACTCCCATTACAGATCTCACCACTGTCACACTACCCTTGTACATATCATGTACCACTCTTACATACTTCTCTACCCTCCTGACTTCCTCATACAATACCACAACTCCTCTCTAGGCACCCTGTCATATGCTTTCTCTAAGTCCACAAAGACACAATGCAACTCCTTCTGACCTTCTCTGTACTTCTCCATCAACACTCTCAAAGAAAACATTGCATCTGTAGTGCTCTTTCCTGGCATGAAACCAAACTGCTGATCACTAATCATCACCTCCCTTCTTAACCCAGTTTCCACTACCCTTTCCCATAATTTCATGCTGTGACTGATCAGTTTTATCCCTCTGTAGTTACTACCACTCTGCACATCACCCTTATTCTTAAAAATCGGTACCAAAACACTTTTTCTCCACTCCTCAGGCATCCTCTCACTTTCCAAGATTTCATTAAACAATCTGGTTAAAAATTCCACTGCCATTTCTCGTAAACACTGCAAAGCTTCCACAGGCATGTCATCTGGACCAACAGCCTTTCCATTTTTCATCCTGTTCATAGCTATCCTTACTTCCACCTTGCTTATCCATTGCACTTCCTGATTCACTATCCCCACATCATCCAACCTTCTCTCTCTCATTCTCTTCATTCATCAGCCCCTCAAAGTACTCTTTCCATCTGTTCAACACATTCTCCTTGCTAGTGAGTACATTTCCCTCATTATCCTTTATCACCCTTACCTGCTGCACATCTTTCCTAGCTTGGTCCCTCTGTCTAGCCAATTTGTACAGGTCCTTTTCGCCTCCTTAGTGTCCAACCATTCATACAACTCACTATACGCCTTTTCCTTAGCCTTTGCCACCTCTCTCTTTACCATGCACATCATCTACTTATACTCCTGTCTACTTTCTTCATCTCTCTGACAATCCCACTTATTCTTCGCCAGCCTCTTTCTCCGTATACTCTCCTGTACTTCCTCATTCCACCACCAGGTCTCCTTGTCCTCCTTCCTCTGTCCAGATGTCACACCAAGCAACATTCTAGCAGTCTCCCTTACTAGCTCTGCTGTAGTTACCCAGTTATTCCATAACACTTCACTGCCACCCAGTGCCTGTCTTAACTCTTCCCTGAACTCCACCTCACAATCACCCTTTTTTGGTTTCCACCATTTGATCCTTGTTGCTGAACCCACACTCCTCCTCCTGTTCTTGATCACCAATGTCATTCTACAGACCACCATTCTATGCTGCTTAACTACACTTTCCCGCATCACCACTTTACAGTCTCCAATCTCCTTCAAATTGGCCCTCCTGCATAGGATATAATCCACCTGTGTGCATCTCCCTCCACTCTTGTATGTCACCTTATGCTCCTCCCTCTTGTTAAAATACATATTCACCACAGCCATGTCCATCCTTTTTGCAAAATCCACTACCATCTGATCTTCTGCATTCCTTTCCTTAATACCACACCTACCCATCATTTCCTCATCCCCTCTGTCCCCTTCACCAACATGCCTATTGAAATCTGCTCCGATCACCACTCTCTCACCCTTGGGTACAGTCATCACCACTTCATCCAACTCACTCCAAAATTTTTCTTTCTCATCCATCGCACTCCCAACTTGCAGAGCATATGCACTAACAACATTCATCATTACACCATCAATTTCCAGCTTCATAAACATCACTCTATCTGACACTCTTTTCACCTCCAAACCACTCCTGGTATACTGTTCCTTCAGGATAACCCCTACCCCATTTCTCCTCCCATCCACACAATGATAGAACAGTTTGAACCCACCTCCAATACACCTGGCATTACTTCCCTTCCACCTGGTGTGTGTGTATATATATATATATATATATATATATATATATATATATATATATATATATATATATATATATATACACACACACACACATCTACAAATGGCCATATATGTGTTGCACTATACAGATGTATATAAATACATATATATGAATATATATGTATATGTACATGTAGTCATATATCTACATATGTTTATATTCATATCCTTGTCATGTGTAAACATTACAGTTGTGTATACCTTCCCAGATGTATCACACCGTATGCATCTGATATGTATATATTTAGATATAACAACATATGTGATGCAATAGTAATATCACTGACAAGTACTACACAATTGTGGAAGTCAAAGCAATTGTTCAATACTATTCAATATGTTTACTGACAGATATATTGGAAAAACAACAGCTGTCTTCACAGCTGTCATGGTGTAGTGGTTAACTGCTGTGACTATAGTGTACAGGGTCTTGGGTGCAAGATCTGTTTAATTTGTTGCTGGGCAGAACAAGGGATGTTGGATACAGAGTGGTATATGCAGTTTTGAGCAGCTTTTAGTGCATTTGCATGGGTTTGCGTGAAGCTAAGTGATGCTTACGTACAGTTAAATGTAAGGGAGGTTACACCATGTAGGCTTCACTTACCAGTGTGCAAATGTACTCAGCTGTTACATTGCAGCAATGCTGACACCTGGTAAGTATGGCTCAGCCCTGGTAAACAGTGCCCACATCCCTGTCTGATAACATAGCAGGGTAATGACATCTGTAATAGGTGTATGTAATGCCATGTACAAAACACTCATCTATTTCCATCATTAGAGTAGCAAGGGGTGTTCGTGTCATGTCTGGGACACTCAAGTATATAAGACCTGTACATCACTCTTATCAGTGTGAATGTGTTACATACAAGGGTAGTAATCAAGGTTACGTGCTGACACACTGGCATGTAGTGTATCATGGCATTACTACTGTTGACATTGCTTTCCCAGGCAAGAGTAGATTGCTAAATGTGGTACTAAGAACAAGCACCCCTGCAGGCATAGCTGGATTCTGAGGCCTCACTGTCATGTTCCTGGTGTGTGAGCTGTGTCACAGTATATATCCCCTAATGGATAATGATCTAACATGTGGAAAGTAACTGTAGACTACTGTCTGTACAGCACATGTCAGTGAGGGCTTCCAACATGTAGTAATGGCATACATATTGGTGTCAGACATCTATCTGTCGACATATTCATCCTACTGCATAGCAACTTGCCAAGATGATGTCTGTCAGTCCCTGTACAGATGTGCAGATGGTAGGTATCCAGCATGGATACATACAGGCAATCTATGCTTGACTAACACTGACATTTCTGCCCAGCTGTGATATAACTGGCACATATAGGAGACAACACCCTGTACTCATCACATGCCAAGGGTACCGCCACTACACTACCACAGTCAACAGAACATGCTTGGGTACAGGTCTCCATCACAGACACTAACCATATGTTGTAATACATGTTGCATGCATGTCAACTGGATCACCTCAGTGGCAATTTGCAGGAGGCACCCAGAGGATTGGCTGATGCATGTCACTCTCACACTGAGGGTCACCACAGTGGTGTCTATCGATAGACTGCCTGCTGGCACATGGCAGGTGGCATGATAACACTGTACACACATCCCCTACACTTCCCATCTCTCCATGGACAATAGCCAGGTGCACACCTATGACCACCTGCAACAATGTACCCCAATACTTACAAATGTGTACATGTGCATTACTGAGTATACCAGTGTATATGTGTTAGTACACCTGTAGTTGGGAACACCATGAGAGCCTTCACACCCACCGCAACACCCATTGCCATAGTAAGATGTGGCTGCTGCTGTACTGGGCATTACATGTACCATGTTATGCTCCTCTCCCTAATGGCTAGATGAGCCTTGCAGTACCAGCACAACAGTGTTGTATAAATTGGTCAATAGGCATGAGATACCCATTGAGTTCTGGCAAGTGTGTGTATATCTGTAGGGTACAGCATTCCGAGGCCACATACTCCTATTACAATATGCATTGCTACACAGTAGTACAGATAGAGTTGTTGCTGCCCAAAGGTGAGGCATGACAATGCATCACCCTACTATGCCTGTAGCATGTGCATTAGATGCATATCCCTGAAATACCACTGTTGGGATGGACAATGGGTTGTATCACAGTCTTGGGCAATGTGTGATGATGGGTATGTCAGAGTGTCATCATGGGTTCCAGTGTGCACAATATCCACTGTGGGGTGTGGGTGCTGTGTTCACTGTCATTACACCATGGTACACCTGGTACATGTCTCATGTACCACTGTATGGTGACCACTGTCACCATCAACCATACAGGTAACTGATACCACAATCCAGCCCAGTTCTGCATGTGCTGTGTGCAGCCTACCTGTAACACATTGGACACACTGACAAGTTAGTTAGCACCGATAGGCCAAGGTCTCTCGGATGTGTGTCTGCCTCTTATGTGTCTGTTAATGTCTATATGATGGTATGTCACACTATGTATTATCCATATACAACCATTACATCCCCCATTACCATACTGTACATGTCTGAGGATGTTCTGCATGTAACATGTAACCTGAAACACACCCCATCCTAAATGCTGTGTGGTGTTTGCAAGGAAAGCCACACAATTCAGTAGCACTACATACCTAGGTAGGGGTCTAGTCCCAGTATTGCCAAGTAAGAGTGTGCATGTATGTGGATGGATCTACATCAGGTTGCTGATTATACATGTCCCAGTGGGTCATCTGTAGATGTGGCACAGGCAGTAACTGTTATACAAACCTCTGACGTGTTCAACTGTATCACGGAGATGCCACAGCCATGGTGTCAACACAGTGCCATACTCCTTGTGGAATATGACTGCAGACCATCCTCCTGCTGACACGTACACCTACAACACAAATGGATAACATTATGGAGACCACATTCACTCAGTGTTACTAACAGCTACAATGCATCATGGCTGAACAGCTACACTACCTGGCATGTATGCATTAAACATTACTCCTGACAACATGTTACACAGCAATACATTGGTACACTGTAGTACAGTTACCGTATGCATCAGAAACATATTAGCCTTTCCCTGCATCGATGTTATGGATGGCAGGGATGTGGCACAGGTATCATCATATGCACAGGGTGTGTTGTTGGCTTGCCAGAGACCGAGGGTGGACCATATGTTTGACACCATGTGTGTGGGTGAGGGGTGTAATTAATTGAAATGGGTGTGGTGATGTGGTGTGTGTAGGTATGGGGTTTCCCTAGGTGTGTTTGTATAGTGTGTGGGTATGCATACACACAGTTCTGCCATGTGGCTGCCCTATACAGGTGTTTCTTGGACAGCTGCAGACCATACCTGGCAGGGTGTGCAGTTCACCGCCTCCAGCCACAGACATGTGGACTGTGCCTGCCAGGGGCCCCATGGGCATGTCCAGGTACAGGCCTTGATGTGCTACTTTCCCCTGATGATGACAGATGTCTGCTGGAACCAGGTCTTTCCTGGGAATGGCCAGGGCCATGTGCATGTGACCTGCTGTGGTGTGGTGTGGTGTGGACAGTGCCCCCCTGCAGTGCTGGGGCTGGTACTGCCACTACATGAGCGCCTTGGTGTCCTAGCATGTCCACGTTGACCACAAGCTGTTGGTGTTGCTGGCCTATGTCCGCATGGCCATCAACCCACTCCAACCACATGTTCGAGCACAGACAAACCAATGGTGATGAGGCCCACCATATCACACAACCGTCTATCCATGACCTCGGTATAATCACGGAGGGCACCAGCAAGTTCATGGCAGTTGTCACTTACAGATGAGAGAACAGCCCTCTGCAGCCTCAGGCCCTGTCTGGTGTACAGTTTCATACGTGCCTGCACCCCCATGACAGTCTGAAACATGTGCCTGGTTGTACCAGTTGTGGCACTGCTGCCAGGGGCATGATGACCAGCAGCCCTACAATGAGCACCCCAGTACATCTGCCTATGTGGTGCCCTGCCAGACATCTGGCTATGCCTGCTGTGACCAGACACAGTAGGCATAGATACCACATTCTCCTGTGCACTGCCACCAACCGCCAACTGTCCCTCTGCTATGACCACTGGTGATGTATAGGCACTGTAAATATGTGCTGGGCTGGGGTGCTTAAGAGGGGATGTCATCAATGGCCCAGTTTTGGCCTCTGACAACCCCGCCTGTGCCTCAACAGACCTATCATCATCTTTGGTGTCTGTATGGACACCAACATCAAATTGCATGCAGGAGGGACCCTGACCCACCTCACCACCTGTGAGGGAAAACAAGAAACGCACTTTAAGACCTGTACAGCATTGCATAACAGTGCACACATATACACACATACACACACACACACACACACACACACACACACACACACACACACACACACACACACACACACACACACACACACACGCACGCACACACACACGCACACACATGCACACACACACCGAAATTCCACCATAATACCTACCTGTCCCTGGGTTTACAGACAGTCCCACATTTACTCACATAAGTTCCTCATCCTGCATCACACTTGGTAACATACACTCATGAATACCACTCATTAACGTATCATTCCTCTAAATGGCTAGATGAGTGATCACAACACAAGACATGTTACTCCATTACCTCCTTAACTTGATAGGAGTAAGTTTTACATGGCCTAACTGCTGTCATTCAGTGTTCACCCTGGGTATGCCCAGACATCATGAGCATGGCCCCCATATGTTAGGGGCTACTATGTTCACACCATAAAGTCACGCACTGGAGTGTTATACATAACTATTGCTCAGTACATGCCAGATCTGCTGCTCAATCAACTTATCATGTGGGCAACAGTAATATATTGGTACACCCCCTGGTGTTGTCTAGTAATTCCCCAATGCATCTGTAGTGCTGCATACATGGGTAGTCGTTCACCTTTCTGCTGATTGCATTATTAAGGTTATACCTGGTGTCTACTTTCCCTCCCAATGCATGGTCCATGTTACAGACCTAATTATACTATCAGCTGTCCTGTGATTACGTATCAGGCAAGTATTCCTGGTGTCTCAAGTGTCAGTCCATGTCCATGTACTGCACAATTCCAAAGGGAAGTACTGCCGTATGAACAACTTCACAATCACACATGTGCATACATGGACACCCACACAAACACACATACATCCAGACAGACATCCTGCATGTGTCAACCCCCCCACTCCTCCAGATTGCATTTTCAGACAAAATAAACCTAAACACACACACACACACACACACACACACACACACACACACACACACACACGCACACACACACCTACAGGTGAGGTTGCACAAAGATAGTACACACAGTCCTCCCATCACCCATCTGTCAACATGCATAACATATGGTACTCAACGGCATGCAGTGCAGCTATATTCAGTCCATGCTAGCAACAGTATACATGTGTGTGATGCATGGGCTGTGTTAGTCAGTGATGCCCCTTCCCCTGGAAAACACTGCCCTTATGTACTGTGCACCTGTTCTGCACCCTGCCATGCACTGTGCACCAAACCCCACAGGTGTACAAACCATTGCTGAATGTATATTACTGTGTCAGTTATGTCTGCTCTATTACTAACAGCCCCTATGTGTTTGAGCAACAAATACCTAGGATGATATGTGGGCAGATGTCATTTGTGAATGTCTGATGTTTGGTTTACAGATCTCAACATCAGCTGTGCATGTATGACCAATACAATACTATTACACTGACAACCATCCTTACCGTGGCTATGGGGAGTATACGCACCCTTATTGATATGACGCACTCTTCCTTGATATGCCATGGAACCACATCACCGCATAGATTAACATTACATGAGCTTGATATGTGACATTTCCTGTACATTCACATGCAGTGTCTACGAAATGTGGTAGATGTGCGGATGCTGACCATGATGCATACACTCTGTGGGTGCATATGTTTGCATGCCCTTATCATGATGGTTTGTTGCACCTATTGTTATGTGTACTACAGCAGTCACTATTCCTGGCAGGGGTATACTAGCATGGGCCATCTGCATTTGCCAGTATGTGGTCAGTCTGCCATACACATGTCCCCCAACACTGCATGAATGCAAGGTCTACTCATGTGCACATCCCTTGGAGGTCACATGCTGCTGTCACTATTGCTGTGGAGTTAGGGTTATGTCTGCCATAGTTCCTGAACCTGACTATGTGCAGATACAGCCATTCTTAGCATCCTTAGTATCCCTGCTGCAGTGCACTGGTGTATCATGATGACACAACCTCCCCACCTTCAGCCTTTTTGCAGATGCTTGACAACTATGGCCTACACATGTGTCGGTTTGCAGTGTCTCAAACACTGAACACCATGTGTAACAGCCTAGTCCCAGCTAATGACTGGCAAACATACAGATGTACACTGGCACCAGCATAGTACACACGGGGATGGTGGGCCTGAGGTGGGGTGAGGCATTGGTTGTGCAGCACCTGTATCTTACATAATACTGTCTGTAGGTTTCCAACATGGTCATGGTACACCAGTACACATTGCAAAGCATGACTGTTGAGGACCTCTTCTGTTATGCATACACTAGCTGTAGAGAGGCCTGGCTGATGTTTCCTGTGGTACAACTGTCACATCTGTTTACTTTAACCCATAGGCCATGCGCTTGCAGAGCCCAGGCAATTGCTGACATGAGTACCCCACAGCCAGTACTTGCTGAACATTCCTGCTACCCCCGCAGTGTTTTGGCATGTTAGTGGACAGCCTACATGACCAGTTTGCTACATGTGACAGTACTTGTCTTGGGTGGCCATCTGTTTATTTCCTACATCATTCCTGTCCCATACATCCTTGCCACATACATGACTGTCTGCACTGTTTGCCATGGTGTATGCAGTGGTGAGGTAAGGCTACATGTGCAGCTCATGGGTTCTACCTGTTGGGTATGGGGCCCACATCATGTCATGTAAGATGTGTACAAGGCAAGCCTGCCTCTGTTGCATGTAAGTGTGCACATTTGATGGACAAACGTCTTGGAAAGCTGACCACTATGTGGTGTGACATTGGGGATGTGTACTTGCTGAATGGTGCATTTCCATGACAAATACATGCAGGCAGTACCTCAACAGCTGGCTTCACTATATTTTCTCTAGAGTGTGTGCACATATATGCTTCCAGTGTTTGTGAAGGTATGTATTCCCCATATTTTCTGCCCTAACCCATGGCTCCATATTACACACTCAGTGCTCATGTTGGGACCACATTGCAGGTGTTAAGGGTTGTGGACCACAGTATTACGAGATGCCGTAGTATAGATCTGTAACAGTTGCCATTGTAATACTGGTATATACACTGTTGTAGCACTGTATAAAGGTGATATTTCACACATGTCCCTACCTGTACAGATGTGGATGCATACACAACAGTGGTCTATTGATGTGCCCTGTGTCCTTACCTGCACGCTCCTCAGCCGGTGTGTGGGTAGCACCCACCACCATAATGGTGTCCGCCAGTTATTGCATGTGTGGGTGGGCAGGTGCCACAAAACAGGCGAGGAGCTCCTCAACACATGTCAGGGGGGATGGATGGCATGAGCCCCCCCTGTTGAGAGGTGATCCCCCCAGACTGCAGCAGCACACTGACAGGCATTGCGAAGCAGGTCACTACAATGATGCCGGACCTGCTCATAACTCCAGTTATGCAGGCCGACATCATTGACGCTGTGGACTAGATAATTCCACAGGGTGGTCCGCTCTTGTTGCTCATGGGCTGTCCTGCCAAACAGAACCTGATAGTGCTCTATCAGGTGCTTAAGAATGACCTCATTTTCTGTGACTGAATACACTGGTAACCGACCGTGGGACATCTTGCCTGAAAGACATAAAGATGGAAACAGGTCTGAGCAACTCATACAGCATGGTTGCCATAGTTCTTAATACACATCTCTGTCAACCCCCCACCGTATCAGCGACAAAGAACTGTTCACACAACCCAATAGGTAAGGCTGCAGATTACCTACCATTGGGACATATATTGTATTGTACCACGCTTTGTGCTATGTGTCTGTAGCCATGTTCCCTGTGGGGACACTATCGTTGCTGGCCTGTTACAGACTATTTCACCTGCATGCCATTGTCAGGGCCACTATGGTTCCATATAAGCATGTGGTATGCTTGCTATGTGATTGCTGCATATCTGTCATTCTGTGTTATTGGGGATATCTATGCATGCAGTTGGTCATGTTCTGGGTTTGTGTGGACTATTACTACCCACATATGTTCTATAACAGTGACACAATAACATGTTTAGGGAATAGTTGCCAGCAGAACCACCTCTCCAACCTCATCTGGCCATGTTATCAGGCCACATCACATGTGGGACCCACCCTGGGGCCTCCTCATCTACTGGTCTTGCACTAGCTTCAGGTGGAACTCCCTCAGGGGATGGTGCCCCCTCTGGGTCACACACAGACATGATCCTGTCACCTGAGGTCAGGTCCAGGGTCTGTTCCATAGGGGGTTCCACAGAAACTTGTGGGATGTGCTACAACATCTTGAGGCCCTCAGTACACAATCACAGGACCCACATGCTCCTCCTGCTTAGCCTCCAGGCCAGGCACCTACAGGGCTATGAAACTGCTGTTGTGACTAGCAATGGGTGGGGGCCTTGTTCCCATTGTTTCCTTATGGGGGCTCATGGGGCTTCCACATCGCAGACCACACACACCATCCAGGGTGTTTGCCCACAACATGTGTCATATACCACCTTGTAGGCTGTCTATATCTACCAACCCGAACCACCTCCACAAATATACCTGCTATCCTTCCCCATATTCCCATTCCCTACTTCACAAACAAGGGCAATGTGGTCCCAACAAGGGGTTCACATGTGACATAACCATCGATTTTGCACACACTTACAGCTGTATATATCTGTGTGTATTGCTACGTGTGAACCTCTGCTATCTCTGAAAAAAAAAAAAAAAATCTTGCTTTTTTCCCCACTTTTCTGAGATTTAAAAAAGTTCAGTTACAGGCTTGCTGTTCTTGAACTGTTTGTAATTTTCTTGGAGGCCATTTTTTGCTTGGGCTAAAGGGAAGTCTCTCTGTTGATCAGTGGCAGTGAAAAACATTGAGCAGCCTGCCTGCCCCTGTGGGAGTGGTTACTGACTTGAAACTGTAGTTTTATTGGCCATTTTGGGTCAATTCCTAACTACTTCATCTTCCTCTCTTAAAACCTGGTTGCCTCGTGGTTTTGGCATCTTTTCAGGCTTATTTGCTGTTGGTGAAGCACCCAGCAAGAGGAGAAAACGCTGAGAGAAGAAAGGAGCCACTTTTGAGATTTTAAGTATTTTTCCTCTGTTTATTTGCTAAGTTTTTCTGCATAGCCACCTATTTTGAGCATTTTCTGGCTTGTTAAACTTGATTTCTGCATTAGTAACTGCATTTAGAGCACAACCTAGAGCTGTTTACTGAATTTCCTGTTTGCACTTATTTTTAAAATCGTTTTTTTCTCAAAACTTGCATTTTATCTGTCTTTGGCCTAGCACTCTTGTGTGGGGTCATTTACTGCACTGTTATAACTTGTTGATACTTGTGAACCTCTGCTATCTCTGAAAAAAACAAAAGAACAAAAAAATCTTGCTTTTTTCCCACTTTTCTGAGATTTAAAAAGTTCAGTTACAGGCTTGCTGTTCTTGAACTGTTTGTAAGTTTCTTGGAGGCCATTTTTTGCTTGGGCTAAAGGGAAGTCTCTCTGTTGATCAGTGGCAGTGAAAAACATTGAGCAGCCTGCCTGCCCCTGTGGGAGTGGTTACTGACTTGAAACTGTAGTTTTATTGGCCATTTTGGGTCAATTCCTAACTCCTTCATCTTCCTCTCTAAAAACCTGGTTGCCTCGTGGTTTTGGCATCTTTTCAGGCTTGTTGGCTGTTGGTGAAGCACCCACCAAGAGGAGAAAATGCTGAGAGAAGAAAGGAGCCACTTTTGAGATTTTAAGTATTTTTCCTCTGTTTATTTGGTAAGTTTTTCTGCATAGCCGCCTATTTTGAGCATTTTCTGGCTTGTTAAACTTGATTTCTGCATTAGTAACTGCATTTAGAGCACAACCTAGAGCTGTTTACTGAATTTCCTGTTTGCACTTATTTTTAAAATCGTTTTTTTCTCAAAACTTGCATTTTATCTGTCCTTGGCCTAGCACTCTTGTGTGGGGTCATTTACTGCACTGTTATAACTTGTTGATACTTGTGAACCTCTGCTATCTCTGAAAAAAACAAAAAAACAAAAAAAATCTTGCTTTTTTTCCACTTTTCTGAGATTTAAAAAAGTTCAGTTACAGGCTTGCTGTTCTTGAACTGTTTGTAAGTTTCTTGGAGGCCATTTTTTGCTTGGGCTAAAGGGAAGTCTCTCTGTTGATCAGTGGCAGTGAAAAACATTGAGCAGTCTGCCTGCCCCTGTGGGAGTGGTTACTGACTTGAAACTGTAGTTTTATTGACCATTTTGGGTCAATTCCTAACTCCTTCATCTTCCTCTCTTAAAACCCTCTTTTACACGGTTTTGCGCATTTTTGTGCATAGCGCAACAGCGGGTAGTGCCGCCTAATTGGGTTTAAACTATTCCTGGCTCCACAAAGTCTGCTCTTCACTTTTTCCCTTAGAACTGCTCTATCTCTCAATTTAAACAACCATATTCTCATTCTAAGGCCCTTCACTGGTCCAATTAAGTAATCCTACAAGTTAGCACTATTAAACCATAAGCACTACTTACTCTTATACTCTCTACGATTACCCTGTCCTCTATTGGTCCGTCTTAAATTCAGTTTCCCTATATTACTCTAGCATGTCCAAAGGTCAGTCAATGGTTCCCTCTCCAGTCCAGCTGGTGAATCTGGGAATTTTGAGGCAATGTTACAACTGTCTCATGTACACGGACAACCCTCTCCTCCTCCAAACAGGTTCAAATATATGTGAGAGATGCAACTATTTAGCCAAACTGGAGGCTGAGCTCTTTCATCTCAAAACTGGTGTAACCAGTCAGGAGGAGAAGGTAACCTCACACAACACAATTCCAGTATCACATAGTCCCACCACATCAGCAAACCAAACACATAAATACACAAAACATACTGGAGGCTCTAAATAAAAATCTACCTAAGCAACAGAGACCTCCAAAGCAGACATCCAAGCAAACGCTACCTCAAAACAAAACACGCACAACACATAGCCCACAAAGTCAGTGCGCCAAGCAGCCACAGCCCTTAAGGCTAAATAACACACCTGATACTCTTGTAATAGGTGACTCTATTGTCAGACACACTGATGTCCCGCTCACCAGGCTGAATAAAGAGAAGGTCACGGTGAGCAGCCTGTCGGGTGCTAGGATCCACCACATAACGCAAGCACTCAGGTCACTCCAAAGCAAATACAAATATGACTCAGTCATTGTACATGCTGGTGTGAATGACCTGAGACGTACCTCCCTGGACTACATGAAAAGAGACATAGAGGAGCTCTCTGATCAAGTAGCCCAGGTTGGTATGACCCTGACCTTGAGCAGCATCTTACCCTCACCTAGAATTATGCCACAGTACAAAGACAAAATGATCGATTTTAACAATTGGCTAAAATTTTGGTGTCATTCAAAGGGGATCCAGTGTATGTCCGCCTGGGATGACATGCTCGACAAGCCACGTTGCTTCGCTAGGGACGGCTTGCACCTGTCACCACTGGGCTTTTGGATATTGGCAAAGGCTCTTGCCACCCCCATAGTGCCTTTTTTAGGCAAGGCTCAAAAGTCAAACCCACCCCCATAGACAGCACAAGGAACAAGAAACTAAGGGTAATGCTGCTTAATGCCAGAAGTCCTAACCTCAAGATGCACACACTCGAAGCTCTCCTCAGTATGGAGAACATCGATATCTGTGCAGTGACAGAAACCTGGTTCAAGGCTCCAGAGAGCACCCCAGCACTACCAGGCTATACCTCATATCATGCTTTTCGGCCCCAAAACCTGGACCGAACCACAAAAGGAGGCGGAGTTTCCATATTTATCAAGGATATCCACACCTCCAGGTTAGTGTCATTGCACGAAGTATCGGAGACCATCCATGTGCAACTAACAGTGGGCAAGACTGCTTTTCAGTTTATAGCATCCTACAGACCACCCTCTCAAAGTCAGGAATCCTACTCGGCTTTCCTGAAAACATTGGAGAACATGAAGATCTCTCCGAACACCATTATATTGGGTGACTTCAACTACCCAAACATTGACTGGGAGCACTACTCAAGCCCCAGCACCTTAGCCCAAAGGTTCCTGGAAATTATAAACTCAAATGCTATGGAACAACTAGTCACCACTCCCACAAGAGGGGACAACATACTAGACCTGATCATTACCAACATGGGGACTCTATGCTCCACACCAGAAGTATATCCCTCATTGGTAAGATCAGACCATAAATTAATTTCACTGGATGTCCACATCCCGACCCCACCCCCAGCCCAGAAAACCACAGTGAAAAACTTCTCAAAAACGAACTTTTCACTTCTTAAAACCGAAGTGGAATCCTTCAAGGCCCCAGGGCCAGTGGAAACTATGGCCCAAACTGCAGAATCCTATATAAACGCATTCTACAGACATCTCCAGGAATGCATGGATCATGCTATCCCAAACAAAACCAAGACCCAATCATCCAAAGGCAGGCGTCCAGTCTGGTGGACCCCTGCCATAAATAAACTGTACAACAGAAGGAGGAAGCTACTACATGATAGAGCAAAATCCCTAATAGGGAAGGCATCTCTGATCAGTACTAGCAAAAAATTACGATCCCTCATAAAATCCTCCAAGGCCAGCTTCGAGAGAAAAATTGCACAGGACACCAAAGACAATCATAAGGCTTTTTTCATTTATGTTAGGAACCTGGGATGCAACTCCCAGGCTTGTTCTGAGTTGATCCTAAACGACAAAAAATACACTGAACCCACAGACATCGCCAATATCCTGGCAGACAGGTTCAGTGCAAACTTCTCCACCCCCCCCAAAAGAGCAAGTATCTATCCCGGCAGAGGGCTGCCTCCCAAACATCTCTGATGCTCAGGTGAAGGCTGCCCTCTCCAAAGCAAAAAACACTGCTTCCATGGGACCAGATGGCGTCCCAGGTTGCGTCCTTCATGAACTCCAAGAGGAACTAATCCCTCAAATAAAACAGCTATACAATCTCAGCCTCACTACAGGATATGTGCCCACAGAATGGCGTACAGCAACAGTGGTCCCACTCCACAAAGGTGGAGCATCTACGGACCCTGAAACTATCGCCATAAGCCTGACTAGCTTAGTCTGCAAGGCTATGGAGAGGATCATCATGGAGCTCATAAACAAAGACATTGGGGACCTACAGACACTAGATCCTACCCAGTTCGGCTTTGTCAAGGGCAGATCCTGCCTTTTGAACCTGGTTGACTTCTTCGAAACAGTCACCAAAGCCATAGATTAAGGGAAGGTAGTCCACACAGCCTATCTGGACCTTGCAAAGGCATTTGACACAATACCCCACTCGGGCATCATAGATAAGCTATCCAGCTTAAATATAAACCCCTATGTCACAAGATGGGTCGCAAACTGGCTCAAAGACAGAACCCACAGAGTGGGAGTTGCTGGAGCCATGTCAGACTCAAAACCGGTCACAAGTGGTGTCCCACAGGGTTCTGTCCTGGGACCAGTCTTGTTCGGTATATACTTTTCCGAGGTACAGGCAAACGTGGAAGGACTATGGCTCACCAAGTTTGCAGATGACTGCAAACTGGGAGCCATAATCGACTCTCCAGCTGACATAAACATCCTTCTAAAAGGTCTCACAGAGACAGATAACTGGTGCCAGCGCCATGGTTTAAAGCTAAATGCCAAAAAAATGTATAGTCATACCCTTTGGCAAAAACAATGTGCCCACAAATTACCACATAGGTGGAAACCCATTAAGTACAGAGAAAGTTATTAGGGACCTGGGGACCCAAGTTGATAGCAATCTCTCCTTTGAAAACCACATTGCCAAAGTGGTTAGAAAGACCTTCTACATAGCCCACCTCATCACAAAGGGTTTCACATCTAGATCAAGAGAGGTAATCATGCCCCTTTATTCATCCCTCATCAGGCCCATCATAGAATACAATGCCCCTTTTGGGATGTACCTTACCTGACACCTGCAGCAATTAGAGAGACCCCAAACGTATCTCACCAAGAGGATCAAGGGTCTCAAACAGATGCCATATGCTGCTCGGTTAAAAAAACTCCAGCTCTACTCAGTTGCATACCGCCTACTTCGAGGCAATCTATGCCTGACATACAAAGCTATGTCAAATCCAAAATTAATGGACATGCTCCACCTCAGTAAATCTAAATCCCTTAGAGCCACACGCTCGAGGGACTTGAACCTCAGCACAGAAATAAATAGAACTTGCTGGATGGACAGGTTCATAACCCAGAGGCTCCCTTCACTAGAATTCCAGTTCATGTGAGGCAGAGCACCTCACTGAATCTCTTCGAGAAGAATCTCGATAGGTGGATGTGGGATCGTAGGTTTGTCCCAGGGATTACTCCCGTGTCACTATTAGACAGAGGCACAGTAAACTAAACCTTAAAAAGGGCACAGTATACTCGAATCAAGGGGTGGCGTAAGCCATACAGAATCGGGCTAGGCTTATAATTGCCCCAGGGCAGATAGCCTAGTATGAACCTATGAACCTATGAACCTATGTTCCCTCACACATAGCATGCAGCACTGTGGTGGTAATATAGGGGACATGTATTTACATACGTGTGTGTGTGTGTGTGTGTGTGTGTGTGTGTGTGTGTGTGTGTGTGTGTGTGTGTGTTTGTATATATGTAGACACACACACACACACACATATATATATATATATAAATATGCGTGTGTGTGTGTGTGTGTGTGTGTGTGTGTGTGTGTGTGTGTGTGTAGATATAGTTTATCTTGTATATATGTGTTTATATATATATATATATATATATATATATATATATATATATATATATATGTCTACATATGGGTGTCTGTATATCTGTAGACATACATGTATATATATATATATATATATATATATATATATATGTGTGTGTGTGTATAGATATAGATATATATATATATATATATATATATATATATATATATATATATATATATATATATATAGGGCCAGATTTCAGGTAATCCTTTTATACACCTATGGCATTTCAGCTTGCTACAATACATTTTAACCTGAGTGTCCTGCAAGTGGTGGGCTCTGGAACCCATGTGTCCATCATTATGGCATTACTTCCACCTCCAACTATTGGTCACAGTAATATACATGCTTTCCATTACGCACCACACACTATGTTGGCTTACATATTGTCAGTCAGTGCTGCTCTTCACAGTTGATGGGTATGGCCCACTACCCACAGGGACAGACTCTTTTGTCCATAGCAGTTGTTCAGCTGAACATCATTACAACAACACCTGATGGCACATATATATAATTCCACATCATCTATCCCAGTATTATGGATCAAGTACTACTGTCAATTACATGCATATATACTTCACATTCCTGTTGTGGGAATGAGGTCTGTTTTGGATGGTTTCCTTGTAGGAGTATTTTTTATCTCCTTTGCTTTGGCTTTAGCCTGCTTTCTTTCTAGATTTGTTTGTTTTATTGTTTCTGTTTCGGTTTCGGTTTTGGTTTTAGGTTTGGGTTTGGTTTCTCTCTCTCTCTCCCTCTCTCTCTCTCTCTCTCTCTCTCTCTCTTTCACACTCTCCAGTAAATGGATTGAGCTGCTTGGAATAGATTGCAACATGGCTTTTGTACATGATGCACATGATCAGGTGATGGCCTCTGCACCAATCAGTGTTCACCCCTTGCTACATGCATGCAGCATGCTGTGTAGTACTTCCAACTACCACTGTCATGGCAACCCACTACTATAAATCCCTACATCATGTGGGCATGGTCCCTTTGCCTTTACTGTATGGTGGACATCCTTCCTGTGTGTGGGCAGCAGTGTTACAGACAGCAGGTAGCAATACCTCTTACAAGAGAACTTGCACACTCAGGCCAGCTACATATTTGTATGAGGTTCCAGAACTGCAGACAGAGTGTGAGTAGTGTTGTTGTATGTATTGTATAGCACCAGTGTTACAGAGTTTGTGTGTACATAGTCGTTTAACATGGAATGCAGTCTGTCTGCATAGCTCTCAACTGTGGGCCTATCCACATAATGGCCAGACGTGTGCCTGTTATGTTTTCTCTGTCCACCACACAGGTCTTGTGTCAGATATATCACTGGCAGTGTGTGTGTTGAGTGCTATCAGTCCATGGCTACATCCATTTGTGTTTCTGACTTCATATTCCTGACTAAGGGTATGTTGCAGACTATCTTGTAACACCAGCAACTTGTTTAGTGTATGACAACACTATTTTACATATGGGCCTGTGTTCTGGCCTCTGTCCTCCACCTACATACCAGGCTTTGTCCATATGACATGCAGCCAGGGGTTGTTATGTAGTGGCCTGTGAGTATGTCATGCTGCCATTCCTGCCATCATTCCACTGCTGTTGTGCCCCCCACACATTTTGTGGGGTTGGATTCATATATGTGTGGCATTCATCTGCACAATACATGTGTGCCCTTCTGAAGTCCAGAGGTCAGTGTATGTAACAGTGGTATATGCCTCTGCATGTCAGTCTATGGGGGGGGGATGCACCATAAATAACCTTGGCTGTTACAACATGTGAGGGATATCAGGCGTAAGCTGCCTTAAGGTATCTGGATGTACATTACCATACAATTCACCTTGGGAAAATGCTGGCCTACTGCTTCCTGCCATACAGACTGTCAGTGTTATTGTGATGGTTTCAGTTATGCCTTGTTATGTAACAGATACATCCCATTGTGTCAACTGAAGTCTTTTCCCCCTAGGGAATGCATACAGAATGTAGTTGGAGGCTGCTGGACTATACATCTGCATTACGTACTGTTGATTGATTGTTATGCTGTGGCCCAGTCTGTCTTTACTGTTGTACTACTTGAAGGCTGTGGCCTGGACAGCAGCATAAGTTATGCTTTCCGGAATACTGTATTAATCGATCTGTTTGAGAGTTGCATTAATCTGTTTATATGTATTTCAAAGTCTAAACAGCTATATAATATGGTGTATACAACTATAATAGTACACAAATAAAGCTTTCTCATGTATGTAAACCTGTATGCGGTGTTATATCCTTTGACCTCTCTGTGGGTTTATGTTTCAGGCAACAATTGTCTTTTGTATGGGTGACTCATACAATGTCCATTTGATAAGGTGGCAACTGTAGGAATACTGGCTGTTCCGTATGGTGTGCGCCCTCTAAATATGTGTCTTTCTATACATATCTGTGTGTGTGTATATGTAGTTACATATATATCTATGTATATATATATATATATATATATATATATATATATATATATATATATATATATATATGTATCTGCATATATGTGTGTGTATATGTATCTTAGGAATGTTTATTGCTTCTACATTGTACATTCCCTATGGTAGCCAGACTGTACTGCGTGATATGTTATTTATACCACCAGACATCATACAGGTGGGATGGATTACTGTTAACATCATGTGCCCATGTTGTGTCAGGTCTTGGTTATGGGACTTGCAACAGTTGGTATTGTATTGCAGGGCTGTGGGGCGGGGTAATATCAATACATACAAGATGTATGTAGCTTGGGCACCCTCACCCCCATTAACGGTGCCTGTGGTCATAAATATAGATATATATATATATATATATATATATATATATATATATATATATATATATATATATATATATATATATATATATATATATATATATATATATATATATATATATATATATATATATATATATATATATATATATATATAGATATATATATATATACATATACACATACACACACACACACACACACACACACACACACACACACACACACACACACACACACACACACACATATATATATATATATATATATATATGCTTACGTGCTATTGTAACCTGATAGTAACTTTTTTGCTGACTGTAATGGAACTTTGTTACATTTTATTCACTGATGAGCTTTTCTCCCTGGGTCTCTGCTGAAAATGAGCCAAAAGCTCAGTCAGGCTAACATGGTTAACAAATGTAAAATATAAGATATGTTTGTGAAAGCATCAGAGTTATGTATATCTGACATGGCTTGGTGCTAAATCACTTTGGCTATGGTGTGCAGGGTCCTGGGTTTGAGCCTTCCAGAGGCTGTTTATTTTGTTGCTGGGCAGAACAAGGGCCATTGGATACAGAGTGATTAAGGCACTTTTAAGCAGTTGTAAGTGGGTTTGTGCGGGTTTGCACAGAGGTAAGCAATGCTAACTTCCAGTTACAGTTTCTTATACTGATTTAGCTTCTCAATTGCTTAACCTGTGTAGGCATTACTTACCCCCACGGAAACAGGTTTAAACCTGCTTACTGCTGCTTAAACGTGCTTACTCCCGCTTACCCCTGCGCTAATTTCTTTAATAGAAATGAAAAAGGGTTAATAAGAAAGTGGTAAAAAAGGGGCACAAAGAGAGAACGACAGTAGGGAAAATAGCTAGGGATGTGCAGGAAGGGTGTAAGGAAGGTCCATAGCTGCCCATTTCATCTACAGCAACAGGTCTGCATATACACTGAATTTGGAGATAGATTTGGACACTCATACCCCTGAGAGAGGGGTGAGGACAACAATAATATACTGTTTAGCCAATTAGACCAGATTACGTGTCCAGTGGACATGTGTGCAAAATGGACAGCTATGTATAGGGCGAGATTTTTTGGGGGGAACAGATTGCCCTTTTTTTTTCAGGTGAGAGTGGGATGTTGGGGAGGGATAGTAGGTATATTTGGGGAGGTAGGGTGTGTAGGTTGTCAGATAAGACAAACAAGATGCATACAGGGGTGGTATATGACACATGTGGGGTGTAAACACCTTGATGGGATGAGGTGTTTGGAAATCAGAAGCCCATGAGACCACTAGTGGAAACAGTGTGACTCAGGTCCCCGCCCATGGGCAGTCACCACTGCACCTTCACAGCCCCGAAGGTGGCTGTGCTGGGGGCTGAGTAGGAGGGCCAGGCCGACCCTCTAGTTGTGACACATAGCCCTCAAGCTGGCATAGCAGATCTCTGAACTCCCTGCGGCGCTCACTACTCACCACAACCTGGACCTGGCAATGGCTGTCTGCTCCCAAGGGGGCGAGCCTCATCCTCTGAGGTGGTTCCACCTGAAGCTGGTGCAGGACCAATGGACGAGGAGGTCCCAGGTTGCACCCCATACATGCTGTTGCCCGGTGCCAGCTGAGGTGGGACAGGTGGGTCCACTGGACCGGCCTTCCCAAACATGCTATGGTGTTTAAATTTTATCAACATATGTGGGCTAGTAATAGTCAACACATTCCAGGATTAGGTATAACAGAATGCATAGATATTCCCATTAACCCAAACACCAGATATGAAACAGTTGCATAGCAAACAGAACCCATGCATATATGGAACCACAGTGGTCATTACAACAGCATGTAGGTACATTGATGGCAGCATGTCACTAATGTGGGAGTATTTCAACAT
Source organism: Protopterus annectens (assembly GCF_019279795.1). Classification (NCBI taxonomy): domain Eukaryota; kingdom Metazoa; phylum Chordata; order Ceratodontiformes; family Protopteridae; genus Protopterus; species Protopterus annectens. The sequence goes on from NC_056737.1 coordinate 1,387,312,635, forward strand.
GGCACATTCATAGAAACAAATTTAAATAATTATCAAACAATAGGAGATATGTCCCAACAGTAGAGTTAATTCAGCACATACCGACTGAGTTGTGTATTTAGTTTATTGTTGCAGATATGGTGGGGGGGAGATGTCAATTAACAAATAGTATATTCCTGTAATTCACATTACTTTCCTAGTCAGTGCTGTGATCTGTACCTTACAGGTATTAGTACACTACCCTATTGCCTTAGTTTGGACAGTGGTATGGATGTCAACAACTATATACATGAACTGAGTTTTACCTACAGTATAAACCTCTTACCTGGTATACCTGTGGAGGTATTGTTTCTTAACACTATCTAACTGTTTCTACACATACTCCCAGATTCCAGGTTGATGTTATGCACATACCTGTCCATCTCTTATTGCACACACTCTGGGCATGTCTTCACCACATGCAGGTGAACCGGGGCATATTTCGACTATTGCCCTCTTAAACCTTTAGCGACTTGTACAATGACAGGTTTGTTTTATTTGACATTTTCCAAATATGTACAGGTCTGCCAGTCAGTTATATGCCATAAAATGCTGTCTACATGTCTGAAATTAGCAAACTGATATGGCAGGGGGACAGGGTAACAGCCGGCAGATATAGGCCAATTAACTGGACATTCTGGACATTTCTGTACACTTGTGGGGTATAATTCTGCATACAGCTTACTACCACTCCCAGGATTTGAACCATGGCTGTGTCTGCTAAAAACAAAACACTGTCCATCACAGTTGAGTGTGCTAGATAGATATTGCTGTGTATCTCTTGTTTGATTTCTGTCTATAATTCTCCTGTAGTTTTACATTCTGACCTTGTAATTGCAATACTGTTAAAGAGGACTTCCCAGACAGTTGTATTACGTAGTACAGTGTGGTTGACACTGATGAGTAATGCCTTATTATTCAGAGCAACTGCAACACTAACAATGCCATACAATACCAGAGTAAGCAGTACCAGTACATGATATCAATCTTTTATTTCTAGGCACAGTATTCGTATCTGACAGACCTGTGGGAGAAATGTTTGTTAACACTACCTAAATGTTGCCACACAAATTACCAGTTTCCACATTACTATTATGCACATACATCTCAATCTGTTACTGTACACACTCTGGTCACAACATGGGGGTGGAGATGAAACATACTTGGCTAATTACTCTCATAACATTTTGGGGAGTCGCTAGAGTGTCAGGTTTGTTCTTATAGATGTCTGACAAACAGTTGTATGCCTTGTTTGCTGCCTAAATGTCTGGGATTATCCCACTGATTTTCCAGGGGGGGATAGGTAGCAGATATGGGCCAATTTACTGGACATTCTGGACATATCTGTACAGCTGTGGGGTATGATTCTGCATACAGCCTACTACCCCACCCAGGATTCGAACCATGGTTGTGTGTGCAAAAAATACAACAGTTCACGTCACAGTTGAATGTGCTATTTGGATTTTGTTATCTGTCTTTTCACTGTTTTCTGTTTAAGTCTCTCTCAGTTGTACTATATGACCTCTTGGGATTACAACAGTCATATATAGACATTCCTACACATTTTATTTATGTAGCACAGTGTGGGTAACAATGCTTAATACAACAGTACTATGAAGTGATTGCAACTCTACACTACCATATGATACCAGAGTGAACACATGCAGTCCAGCAGTTAGTCCTTTATTGTCAGGCTAGTATGCTTTTATTTACATACAACCTATATGAAACTTTTCCTGCCCTATTCTCAGTACATGCCTTAAACAATATAGGTTTTATATGGGCAATTAACTTACTACTACTTTTAGATTTATTTCCTGTGACAGTACATACAAGAGTATTACTAACCTGCCTCGCATTGCAACTGCTGCAGTCTACAGGCATGGGCTTCCTGGTTCGCAGGCCGCTCACCTGCCTCTGTGAAAGACTTAAGAGGAATATTTAGCCACACCTATCCATAATATACATGAGCTGGCAATTATTAAACAGGTAGTGGACTGATACTTACACACTGCTGGGACATCCCCTGTCCTCCTAGCCTCTGGTATCCACTGATCCAAGAGATCCCCCTTTCTCCACTTCAGGTCATCATAGTGATGCCTGACCTGCTCACCAGTTTGGCCTATGCCAGTGGCACTGGTAAGGTCACGGGCGAGACAGTCCCAGGCTTCCGCCTTGTATTGGGAACCCTGGTACTGGCCCTGCAGCAGTCTTTGGTCATGGTCTTTCACAAGGAGTCCTGCCATGACTCTGGACTCCTGGATGCCCCAGCGATGCACCCAAAAGCACACACTGTCTCCCATTTGAGACATAGTGCCTACAATGGGAAGCTACAACCAGTTATGAGATGTTTTCCCACCTGTTGGGTTTAAATAGGGCCAGTTTCCTGCACTTTGCCATGATTGGACAGTTTTTAAATTGCTAAGCTATGGGCAAACCTGCTTACCTAAGATTGGCATTGCTTAAAGGGGTATTCCAATGGGCAGACTGAGTTAGCTGGCCTTCACATTGTTTGCACCTACTAAGCTGGACTGTGCAATGCTTAGCATTGCTTAATATTTAATTTGCATTATATTTGCATTTTGGCATTGATTTATTATTCACTACATGTTATATATGTGTTTGGTATCCATGATTCATGTGTACATGTGTTTATTAGGGGATTGCAACACTTTATTACAATAACACCTTATATCTGGGCTTACTGCAGTACTCCAGTTCACATATTTATGTTCCGTAGTAGGTTATACAATATAAAACTGTATATAGACTTCTTTCACATGTTCAGTTTGTATTTCCTATTGTGAGGATCTGTTTGGTGATACCTCAATCTTATGTACTGCTGTGATCGCTTAGTGGTTAACTACTGTGATTATAGCATACAGGGTCCTGGGTTCAAGACCTGCAAAGGCTGTTTATTTTGTTTCTGGCCAGAACAGTGGCTGATGCATACAGAGTGATTAAGGCACTTTTAAGCAATTGTAAGCGCATGGTTTTGCTCGAAGGTAAGTAATACTAACCTCTGGTTAAATATGCTTACACAGAGTTAGCTTCAATATTGCTTAACCTGTGTGTGCATTGCTTACCCCCATGCAAACAGGCTTAAACTCACTTACTACTTCATAAATATGCTTAGTCCTGCTTACTACTGCTTAAATATGCTTCCCCTTGCTTACTACTGCGTACTCCCACTTACCACCGCACTAATTTAGACAGTAATATCTAATGGTTCTTGGGAAGGTGGTGGATTTGGAAACTGTATGGATTTAGCATTCATTACACATTTTACCTTCCATTTGTACCTCTGATTCCTGTGTACATATACTGTATAGGGCACTTTTGATTATCTGTGGACTTTACAACATTATAACAATGACACCTCACATCTGCATTTAATGCAGTACTCCAATTCACAAATATATGTAATGTCGTAGGTTATGCAACAAAATAAATTGATCATAAAGTGATTTGACATGGAAAATGGATTGTATTGTACTGGAGTGGGACTTGAACCAGGAATGACTGTTTGTAAGGCGAATGCTCTGCCCACTACACTATTGCTGTACTGCTTCATTTGCATATATCTTGCTTTTTATCCTCTTGTGCCATTTAAACTGCATTAACTGTAGCTAAGCGATGGGCAAACCCATGCACATACGGTTACATTTAATCTGTTGTATAAAAAAAAAAATCACTTCTTTATATTTAATGTTTTAATTATTGCTCTTGTAAACTTGGGGGGGGGGAGTGTTGCTGGGGGTATGCGAACACCTATGAGCAGTGTCACTCATTCTTATTCATATACTGCTGTTCTTCATTACAGGGGCATGTAGATTCTGAGAGCTCTGGCAGACTCGCCCCCTGCACTTGTACATGCTCTGTGTCCATTTAGGAGCTCAGGCAGCACTCCTTCATTGATATGTATGGCGCACTGCTGTCCTGCTCCTAAGCGTCCACTTCCGTGCAGAACTAAGCTAGTCCTGCATGGAAGGATAGTGAATCCAGGGGTGTGTTACATAAAAAACAGCATTATTTTTAATAACTATTCTCTTTACTTTATAGACATTAATCAATTTATTTTTCTTCCTTATTTGTTGTGACCAACTTCCTTTCTTTCTGTTTTTATTTTTTTCTATATGCTTTGAATCCCCAGATAGCTTAATTTTCACATCCAGAATTCCAAAGTTGTCATCAGTGTTATCTTATTTAACAGGGGTGATCTTTACTGACAATAGACACTTCTTTTCCTAAATATGTTCTATTTGCACTTTGCCTAATATTATTTATCTTATCAGTCCAGTCATTAATATATGCAACATCAGTTCTCCAAGGTGTGCCAATTGCACAGTGTCTAGATTTACTACTAATAATGGTAAGCAAATCATCTAACTTTTGAATTGAGGAACACAGATCACCAGTGTTACTGAGAGTTACATTTATATATACATCGCATTTAGAGCACTGTGGAAGATACTTGTGCTTTATCAAATCAGTAATGACGTACTCATTTAAGGAATCCATTTTCAGCTGCAAACAAATAAAAATTCTAAAAGAAAAGGATAATCAAAATCAATTACACCGGAATTCAAAGAGATTTTAAGTCAGCTTCTATGAGAAAAATCACAAAAAACAGTAAACAAATAAATATTAAATTAAGTATGATAAAGTCTTTACACTGACCTACTGTACCAGTTGTGAAAGTCACACAAAAGCTGGATTTCCTTTACTCTGCTGATTGCACCTTGCTTTAAAATAAGGTCAATAAATCATAAACTGACACAGGCCTGTTTCAGATAAACTCTAATTTTGAATGTGATAAGAATGGAATAGTCATAATCCAAGATGGCATGAATACTGATAGTTTTGGACAGCCAGCACATGTGTTTACAGCTTAGAATATGTCAATATGTTCAATTAGCAATAATACAGACAGATAGTGTGGTGGTTACCCGCTTTGTACTACATATTGCTGTAAATGTCGCTTCAGAAGTTACATTGGGATTATCACTGGGAGTGGAACACACAGACTCATCACATAGTAAGTATCACACAATGTATGTTACTTACGCACACCAACACTACTATATGTTAAGTTGTATAAATATGCATGAGGTTTACAGCACACTATGGTAAATGAGTTGCCATTTATTCATAGGTCTGTCAACAACTGCACAAGCAGTAATAGCATATAGGGAAGGACTGCAGGCTAATATTAGTAACCATTTGGCCAGTGAAGATGATGCAATTACTGTCACACTCACGTCACAGCCTGCGGACAGTAATACAGAGTCATAAAGTGTTCTGACAGGGACTCCACTCCCACTGCAGTGTGATGACTAATGATGGTCCAGAGATATGGGTACATACCCTCATCAGATGACATGGAATTCCCCCCAAAGTCCTTGATTTATATCAGATCTGGCACTAAGACAATTATTTATTTTTATTCATTTTACATTTGTTTACCAGGAGAGTCCAACTGGGCATAAAATCCTTTTTCAGCAGAGGCCCAGGGAGGAAAGCTCCATTGTTAGCAACTATTTTGTTAATAGAAAGAAAACTGTATAATACAATAAAGAAAAAAATAGTAACAGACATTCATAACGGTAAAAAGACTGGAACAGAATAAATTCATCAAGTGGGAGCCAAGACTAATAATCTTGTATAACAGTGCTTCTAAAAGACAGTTCTTACAGTAGTAGCAGGTAGTTATATTGAATACAACAAGAGTGCAATTACGATACTTAGTCTTATATACAGGTAGCATAGCAAACTGAAGACTTAAAATATGATAGATAGTAACAGTGAGAAGGAAAACAAAAACTTAATGTAGTCATATGATTTAAATTCAATGCACATTACATATGCAATTAAAATTTTAAAATCAGCTAGTTCCATGATTTGGGCTACCCATGTCCAGAACATGTACAAGTCCAGGAATTGGTGAGGTGGGCTTTAATGTGATGCTTGAAGTTTTTTAAGCTAGTTATAGTTCTAATTTCAAGTGGTAAGGCATTCCACAGCTTAGCTATGTAGTAGGAGTACAGAGAGTCACCTGAGATATTTTTACTCCTGGTTACTTCAATTAGAGCTTTATTAGTGGATCTTAGTGGACAGGTACTCATATGGGGATTGAGGAGGCCTTGTAGAGCTGATGTTTTATTGGGTTTATAGTACATTTGGTGGGTGGTAGAGAGTTGTGTGAGAATGAGTTGGTGGGGTAGTTCTAGTTCTAACCAAGATAGTTGTCTTAGGGCCTTACAGTGATGGGTTCTAGGAGGACAGCAAGTGGCAAATTTAGCTATCTTATTATAGGAAGCATCTAGCTTGTTTAGGTCTGATTTGGAGAGGTTGGTAAGGATGGGTGAGGCATATAGTAAAGTTGACAGAAGATGAGTTCTGGCTGTGGTTATTCTGGAGTTTGTGGTTAGGTCGTTTTTGCATCTGTATAAAGGACCTATTTTCTTGTGTACTTTTTTTACAGTCTGGGCATTGTGTAAGTCGAACCTCAGATGTTGATCAATAACAACACCTAGAAGTTGGGTGGATGTTACTGGTTCAATCAAAGTCTTATTAGTGGATGTGATATTGAAATAAGTGGATTGGGTTTTGAATTTAGTGGAGTGGAAGAGCATGAGTTTAGTTTTATTTGGGTTCAAGATTAATTGGGCATCTGCTGACCATGATTCAATAGCACTGAAAGATGTTTGGGTTAAGTTCTGTAGTTCAGGTAGAGTTGGGGCAGAACATATCCCAGTGGAGTCGTCTGCATACTGTATAAGGGTGGCTAGAGTTGTAGCATTATTGAGATTATTTGTAAACAGGTTAAAAAGGAGGGGACCAAGAACAGACCCTTGAGGCATGCCCATAGTCACTGGTAGTAAGGGAGAAAGAGCTTTGTTCCACCGTACCGCTTGTTGCCAGTCTATGAGGTAGTTCTGAAACCAGGCTAGAGTGGAGTAGCTTAGGTTCAGTTTGGACAAGGCAGTCAGCAGTTTGTTATGAGACACTGTATCAAAGGCTTTTGATAACTCTAAAAGGATTGTTGATACTAGCTTACCTTTATTTGTAAGTTAACTGATGGTGTTAGGGAAGCTAATAAGGGCTGTGGTAGTATTATGGTAGGGGAAAAAGCTGTGCTGAGTATTTGTAAGTAATTTATTGTCTAGGAGATGGTTAAGTGTTTGGGTGTGAATGCAACTTTCAAGGATAGAACTGCTATGGGCCGATAGTTAGAGAAGTCGGTGGAGGGACCTCCTTTGTGTAGGGGTATGATGTGAGCAATTTTCCAGAGAGTGGGGATGTGTTGCTCAGATATGGAATGTTTAACTGGTAGGGAAACTGGATAGGAGATGGCTTCAGCTGCTATTTTTAAGTATGTTACATTACTGTTCACTGAGTATTGGCAGTTTGGATAGAAGTATTAAGTTAGTTCATCGAACACTTAACTAATCGAAGCAACAGTTCGTCAAAGGGCAGCAAAACCTATATGTATAAAAGGGCATAAAGTAAATGGCTTTATGATGCTGCAGAGCACTCCATAGTTACAGTGAAAAGATCTCGGAATCCTGGGGTTTGTGTAATCTATGATACACTTACAGCATGGAAAGGATATGTTAGGAATAGAGAGTTTCCATATAATATGGAAAAAGAATAAGCCACTAAGAAATATTGGGTGTGGATGCTGAAATAATCACACAAATTAAAAAGATGGGGTATCACCTGTCACTGCCCCATCAATATCTGAGAAAATATTGACTAAATCAACTGCACATATTCATTTCCCTAATATGATTGAAGTTGAGCAATATAAAACAACATGCCATTTGAAGCCAAAGCCTTAGAATTTAAAGATTCACCACATAGTAGTGGAGGTTATTTTGATGAGGACATTGTTGGAAGCCACAGTTTCATTTCTTAGTATGCAGTGACTAGTCTATCAAATGTATAGACTTAGCAGAAAGTTGCGTTCAGACATGGGAACCCATATATTAACAATGGAGAACTTAGATGTCTCACAATGGCACCTAAAGGAAGGTGAGTTTATGAGTAAAAATCATAACTGACCAGTAGATGTAGAGTTTTTAGTAGAATCTGAAACAGAATCTGCCATTAAGAAACGAAGGCATAATTAGTAGAGCATATAAAATATTGCATGATAACTATAAGAATCAATCAGAGGATGTTAGGAAGGACTGAGAGATTAGATAAACAATTCACAAAGAAACAATAGGGGGATATACAGTATGTATGAATCCCAAATATGCAACAAAATCTAGAAGATTTTGGATTTTTGCCTGAAAGTGCTTACATAGGTATTTTTGTAGCCCAAGTAGTCTTCAAAGAATTTTTCCTCAGGTAGACAGCAAATGTTGGAGGTTTGATGGGGCAGAAAGAGGTAACTGGGAACATATTTTCTGGGAGTGTAATGAGCTGGTAGACTTTAAAGATTCCCTGCAGACTGTTCTGTCAGAGATGCTGGATGAGCAAGCTAGAGTGACTAGGGGAAATTTTTTTTTTTTGAGTTATGTTACAAACTCGGAATTGCCAAGACATAGTAAGGCCTTGCTGAGTCTAATTATGGTGGCTGCCAAAAAAAGCAATTACTAGAAAATGGAAATCAAAGTCTAAACCAACTTTACTAGAAGTAGTGAAGATAGTAACAGAGTTGAAACAACTGGAAATGGGATCTTTAGAAAAGGATAGGAGCAAATTAAATAGGAAAAAATGAGAACTGTGGGATCAATACATGCAGAAGAGGAATGATGATTAAAAGAAGGCAGGATTTGAATAAACTATGTAATGGTTGACTAACAATGACTGCATATGTTAAAAGTGATGTATAATGTTTGCAGCTGCAGTTGTGTCGGCATGGTTTGGAATGTATAATGTTTGCAATTGAGACTGTGTCGCTATGGTTTACTGTCATTTATATAAATGTAACATGGCTTATGTCATATATGATAATTTAATGAAGATGTTTCTTGTTTTAAAAAAGTGACATTACAGTTATTGGGTTTCATACAGAACAAATTTATTTGATTTAGTATTAACCAGTACCTAGCTCATGAATGGGAAGTTTTTCACAAAAGATAAATCTATATGCAGTTGCACAGCTTACATGGATATACTGACATAATTGGCACTGCTCAGACTGTCCTGTTGCTGTTTGCCTTTATGTCCAAGAAATCATATAAGGCATAAAACATTTTATGGCTCACTGTATTTGATCTTTCCAATAGTCTATAACTATCTACTGACATTCATTTTGTGCTATGCAGCTTTGAACTGGCTACCATTAAAAGCATTAGTGTAAACATAGCTAGTGTGGAAAGCAAGGGTGTTTCTTTCATTTTATCTGATGAAAAATACTGTGAGGGCTTGTCTGCTCTCTGTAGGTTTCCAGTTATGCATTCAAAAATATTTAACATCATTTCTATCCATTGATGCAGTCATTAATGCATACAAGTCTCACAAAGCAGTTTCTCTCATATTCCATGGTTCTTTTAAAATACTTTGAAGATGTTTACCGTTTAATGAAATCTAGAACGTTTACAATGAGACATACTGTTACATCCACATTTCCAGCTGTCTTTCCTACTTATTCTGAAATGTATGTATTCTAAATAACTTTTATTTTCCAAGAACACAAAACTCTGTCGAGGCATAACATTGTAGGGTGTGATGTTTTTTGGGCAAATGTTTGGTTGATTTATGAGCTGTCATGGATGTTCTGGTACATAAGCAACACCTGGTCGATGAGATAAGGAGTAAACTGGTGGCTGGAACTCTTCCAACTCCCAAGCACCATAGACTGGCAAAACTGAAGAACAGTTTAAAAGGGTATTTACCAAGAAATAAAGATACATCACTGATCCTTTTCTTACTGCTATTGCCTATAACCTGAAACTGATTTGCTGCTACTAATATATGAGATATGACTGATTTTTTAAATTTGTTTGTGGGAAAATATGGGTCTGTTTGCATTGCGATGACATTACTTGTTGCCCTTGGTTTTACATGCCAGATTATAGTGATAATAACACTTTTAAATAAAAAACATTGAATGCGCTGTAAAGAACACCACTGCAAGTCCACTGAAACTTAGCGTAGTTGGTTTAATAGTTTCATCAACAGACTTTATCTGATGAGTAAGTCTTGTTTATTTGTTGGTGTAGATTTAAATGTTTAGCTCAAGTGTTTGTAAAGCTATTAGTTTTGTACAAAAAATAGAACAAATAGGACTGAGTTTTTTGTGGTTCAAAATGCAAGATACAGTTCACCTCAGAGCAGGCTGTAGGTTACTGAGTATAAGAAGAGTCTATCAGGACAGCTGGGGACCTTTAATTTTCCTGATTAGGTATCTTCGGAGCCTTTCCAATTGAGTGACAGTCCTGGATTTAGACATAAAAATAGGGCACTGTATTCAGTGATGACAGGGTCAAAATGTTGGAATGCTTACCATAAAACATCTTCACAAGGCGTGTCCAATGAACTTCACAACCACAACTGATTCTTAAGACAAATAAAACATTGTCTGCCAGGCAGCAAATTTGCTAGCTATGCTTACTGACAGACAAATAGAGATGGTGAGAATGTTGCAAGGTATATGTGAGGATATATCGCAGCATTCCCAGCAATATCTGGAAATGGTAGCGATCAGTGACAATGCCATGATTATTCTCCTGAGGGGCATAGTTACTCACAAAACATCCATATCGGACTCTGTCTGCACACTTGTGAGGACCTATTGGACACACATGGAAAGCATAACATTGAGTGGCAGAGGATGAAGCTGCATTCATGGAGGTTGTGTTGGACATGCAAAATGTACATCCCAGTCAGCTCCACCGTCCTAAATATACAACTCTCCACTGGTTAGCATATTGAACATTATCAGACTTCTACATTACAGGGTAAAACCTAACAGTTCAGATTCCAGTCACACAGTATCATCTGGAAATTGGAAAGGCTCTTAGCAGCCTCACATGGGCCATGCCATCATAGCAATTCCAAGTTGCACTCTTGTGACACTACTCATTCTTGTTTCTATTGGTGCCTATCAGCCCTATCATTGGACACATCATGTATGAAATGGCCCAGATATGAGCTGCACACCCCATTATGCCCTCCGAAAACTACCTGGGTAATAGCAGTCACATTACATAAAGATAAAAAAAAAACTTTGCCCATAACTAAAGAGGATCAAAACAGGTGCAACCCCTTCACTTGAAAGGGTAGGACCCCTGAAAGTATGCAACACAACATATCACATCTTCACGTGCATGGTGAAGGTGTTTATCATTTAGTTAAACATGCTCTGTTATACAATGCCATCAACAGCTCATCCCTCACCCACCCCTCTGATGTGCCTAGCACTGTGTATCTCTGTTCAGCAACAACTGTGCAAATGATGATGGCTGTGACCATGTCAGCTGTACATTTCTATATGGCACATGGGGAATGTGTGATGCACAGTGTGAGTTGACCATGCACTGAACAGTACAGTCTGTAGTTTACACTGCATGCATTAAGTATTACTTTTGTAGCATTGTGCTGTCAAAGTGTTTGTCAAGGCCCGAAGCTGTGAGGCAGATGCCAGCACTTCACCCGTGCAGCACTGTGGCATGCACAACTCTGTCTGAGGGGGCGCAGTTGTGCTGCCATCAGCTGACTGTCACTAGTTTTTCCCACATCTGCCAGTTTCATGAGGTACATAGACCAGATAACACAAGCAGTGAAAGATGTTGCTGCTGGTAATGGTTGAAGTGAGGTGCACCAGACCCACACAGAATCGTATTGTACAGTATGCAGCATGCAGTAAATATTCTATATACAGTGGCTTAGTTGCACTGCAAGGCCCCTCGAGACTTGTCTAGGCAATGGAAATGGGTTCTAAGTAAACCAACACTCACTCAGTGACAATACATATCTTTAAAGGTTGTTTTTTACCCTTCTTCTGTAGCTCCTTGTGGGGTCTGTGCTAGTTTCATAATCCACAGTTTGAGTGTGTAGGCTGCATCACCCAAAACATAAGAATGAGGATGGACAGAGAAATGGGGTGATTATGCATTACACATTTCTCTCTTTTTGGCAGTTACCTATGGAGTGTTTGGTGAATTATGATGCACTTACCTACTAGGTGTTCACTGGGAATTTGTCCATGTAGGGAGAGGTAGTATTGTGAACTTTTGTGCCAAATAAGTTAAACATTGGCACTACCTGGATGCATGTTCAACACACTGGTGATACAGCCTCAGTCATCACATGCTACCTGGCAGTTGTTGAATTGGTAGCCTTTCTGTTATGGTTTACTTTGTGATTGAAGCAAATAGGCTTATAGATACAATGTATCACACCGAGCATGTCAGTGAAGCATGTCAGATCATAAACATCACATATGTGGGTATCTCTCAACAGTGTAACTTTGGAAAATAGATACACGCATCCACATGCTCTCGCATAACTTTGAGATACTACTGCAGAATCCTTGAGGTTAAAGCATGGGAGGCACCCATTGTGTCCCCAGTATATCTCTGAAAGGACCCTGCAGCAAGTGTAGTGACAGTTATAAATAACACTTGGTATCCACTCATGTAGGCCATGTGTTATCCCAGTTCCAGTTCATCAAAGCCCACATGATGTTCCTGTCCATAAAAGGCAACTGACCTAAATGAGTTAACAATGACAGTTTTTTCAGCTGACTATTGCATTTACTCTTTATCCTTGTTCTTTGTATTGATGCTTTAGTACTATGTTTTCACTGTTTTGCAAACAATTCCAGTGTAACTGTATTTGCTAAAACTTTTTATTCTGTATTCCTACTGCATATTGCTCTATGTAATGCCTGGGCTGTAACGGAAAATGGTCAAAAGACCATATCACCTATCCATACATCAAATAGTAATAAGTAAATAAATAAATTATTAAAATTAGTCAAGAACCATCTATTCTCCAAATCTGTAGTGTATTTCACATATCAGAAACACCTACCATACTGGCGCTGAGCACCTTAAGTCAGAGCAGGTTATGGTACTGCAGCAACAAGAGTTTCAAAGTGGGAAATCACAAAACTAGCTGCTACTCCAAACATCTTGATGACTGCAAAGTCTGTAGAAATGGCAATGCTTGACTTTTTACTTATGTGTATGTATCATTCAGTAATTTGGAATCACAAAAAGTGGGAAAGGACTTACATTGTCATCTGATCAGTACAGCATCTGTATACATTCCATCATTTACATGTGATTATGCACACATTCACATTAATTTTCCTGACATTTTTGGAAGTTTACACACAGGCACAATTTGAGTCTCTAATCTTGCAAGTACTGATGTACATAGGTGCAGTTGAAGATGAATAACACCCTGTATGTCCTGAAACAAAAACTAATACCACAGTGTTCTTTGTGTCTGTTAGTTACCTTCACTGGACTACAGTTTTGCACCTTGCAGGAAAAGAAAACCAATAATATGTCTTTCTGTCTGTTAGCTACCTGCACTGTCTTCAGTTTTGCTACAGAGGCCAAAAACAATTCCAAAAAGCCAAGATCAGCAATGTCCTTTTCATCTGCCATGTATCTTCAATGACAGATATGCTCTTGTTAACAGTGTTGTTGTTGTTGTTTGTCTTTCGGCTTTTTCCCAGTAAGGGGTCACCACAGTGGAACTCTGGTCCGCTAATGATTGGCAGTAGATTTTTATGAAACGCCGAGGTGCCAGCTCAACGCCCAACCTTCAACGAAGGCACGCCCATTTACTCACGCATGTCTTTCGATCGCTACCCAACCAATGTGGAGCACATGCAGACTCCACACAGAAGGCACTCCCAAGCCAAGCCAAGAATCGAACGGGAGAACCTCTTGCTGTGAGGTAACAATGCTACCGCCGTACCACCGTGGCAACCTGCTCTTGTTAACAGTGTACCTATCTTAAATCCAAAAGTCTTACTTAGTCAGCTGCTCGGTGTCAGAACAGCTTAGAGAAGGGCTGCTGTTTAACTGGATTTCTGTCTTGGTCTCTGTATCTGCCACTTGGATTGATTCAGATGTATCCTGTAGATTCAGAATGGAGACATCACAGTACTCCACAGCAATACTATCATCTTAAAATAATTGTATTATTTTGGAACCAGTTGTCACTGTAAAACAGACCTAAAAGAGTTAATGATAGCTTTCTCAACTGACTGCAAAGAAATTTTCACCTACTCTACTATCAGTGGCTTAAAAGGGATTTGTGACTACCAGATGGTATAAGATATGTCATCATTCATTATAACATTCCATGTAGTTCATCTTAAAAGTGATATTCCAGGAGACATAATCAGATTGCAGGCCTTTATGCAACCTCTGTGGATGACAATCATAAATGTTTTAGCTTCTTAGGAATGTTTTTGCCTCTGGATTCTTATGACAACAGAACGTATCTCATACTAATAAATAGTTACCAAACAAAATTGCGCCCTCGATGTTAAAGTCATTTCTGTTTCAGAGAAGAATAATTGCACTAATTCTCTGGCATGGCTACATGAACACCAGGAATGCTGATCAGTTCTTTGGGTCTGTTGCTTCTTTTGCCGTTGAACACCAATATGTGTATTTATTTATTTATTTACTCTTTGCTGACCAGGTTAGTCCCACATGGCTCCTCTTTTCATGGAAGGCCCAATGTGGTATTTATTATGACTAGGGAAAATTTGGCCAAGGAGACAAGGAACGTCCCTTACTCTTTTTCAGTAAGTGTTTTGGGATCTTTTACATTCACCTGAAATACCACCAACTCAGCCAGATTGGACATCGGTTAAATGTCTCTTCTGAAGGAGAGCACAGTTAAGAGTACTGCACTGCCACACTGGAGCATCAGTACTGGAAAATGAATCCAAGTACCTGGTATGGAAACAGAGTGCACAGCTTTCTGATATTCTAGTACAAAAGAAATGTCTGATAACTGTTGAGCCATGGACATATCTGTCTTTATCCATCTGTCCTATTCTTTCTATGTATGTACGCACATGTGTGTGTGCCATTTGTGGACTAGCTAGTTGCTGTCAGTGCCATAAGAATAGCCAGTATAGCAACATAAATATGTTGCATTCCTGAGTTCCAGGTGCAGAGCTGGACATGAACCTGTTAAATGTTTTTAGTTATGATGAGGCCAGAGGCTGTATTGGTATACAGCATACAAGCAAACAATAGCTAAGAGTTGCAAGGAAGTTATTATTTTGGTCACCGATATAGATACAATAAACTGCCTCTAACTAGTAGCAGATTAGAATTTGAAGCAATATTTTTATGAAGAAAAGAGGCTTCATCGAGTATCACCCTACAAAAAGAAGTTTAAAGAAGAGCAATTTTGAGATTAGCTCTTCTCCTGTGTTTTCAGTCTTTTTATCAGCTTGTCAGCATTCAGCATTTCGAGTGCTTGACATTTTAATAGGGAAACAATTTTACTAGTGCATACACTGCTTTAACCAGTGTTCAACCTGATAAGAGTGGACAACAGGTGCTTGTGTGGTAATGCTTACTAAAAATCAGAACATTATTCTTATTGACATTGAAAAGGAGATAAGAATCCTGGTCTCATCTTTCTAGAAAAAAAACATTTTCTTATTGAATTTTCCTTTTTTTCAAAGGCACAGAACAATTCTCATCTGAACACAGTAGGACCCAGTCACCAGCATATACATTTATAAGATTCTCATGGTGGATAGATGATATTTTAAGATAAAGAATGAAAAACCAATGCCCATGGACCAAATATTGTAGAACATCTTAGTCACTATTTAATTCTGAAAAGAATTTTTGAACTCATCCTATTTGAAAAGTTCTGTCCATAATATGCACATATATGTACACACACACACACACACACACACACACACACACACACACACGCACACACACGCACACACACAAACACACTCACACAAACACACACGTATACATATATAAATATATATATATATATATATATATATATATATATATATATATATACATAGACACACACGCACAAACACACTATCATACACACACACACATATATATATATATATATATATATATATATATATATATATATATATATGGGAAAAGGCTGTACTGTGATAGTTTGTGGGTTTGTGTATGTGAGGTTTAGTGTTGGTTTTTGTGAAATGTCGGTTATGTGGTGTGTAAGATAGATCCATATATATATATATATATATATATATATTAGAAAGGAAACCAAGCAGAGTAACAAGGCTGGCATGGCTTGAATAACTTTAATGTAGATACAAAAAAAAAGGATAAGCGCTTTCGGGCAACATTCACACCCTTCTTCAGATCACTTTCTAAGAATCAAAAGCATCATAAGTTAAAAAGGAATGAGGACCAATCAAAATAATAAGAATCATATGGAACTCTACCATTTAGAAAATTAGAACATATGACCTTCATTGGCAAATCAGAACCTAAACAAGTCCTAAATGACATCATGGATTTCCATTAACATCACACATCATGGAACTGTGCTATTCATGTTAAAGAATATAACAAATAACTAACAATAATAATCCATTGTTTGTTAAGTACAAATTATATTAAAAATAATAAATATATAAAATAGGCAAACGTACATAGTGTAGATGCAACACCCTTCATTAAATCACTTTCTAAGAGTCTGAAACATCATTGATTAAGAAACAAAAAACAATCAAACCATGTCTAATATGCACTGACCAGTCAGAGCCTAAACAATTTCTAGCTGACATCACAGATTTCTGTTGACATCGCACATCGTAGAACTAGGCTATTTATGTTAAAGAATGTAGCAAATGACTAACAATATTAATCAAATATCTGTTAAGTACAAACCACATAATAAATAGATGAAATGAGCAAATGTACGTAGTGCGGATGCAGTGCCATTCGTCAGGCCACTTTCTAGAAGTCTGAACCATCACTGATTGAAAAACAAGTGAAAGCAAATCAAATTGATTCAAATATACACATCCATAAGGGATGGAATGCCTCCATTCAAAAGATTGAAACATATGACTACATTAACCAATCAGAACATATATTGGTCATGATAAATATCATGCATTACTATTGTCACCACACAAATTGGACTATGCTATTCATGATGGAAAGTGCAGCATGTAGCTCATATATTAAAAATCAAGCATCTATTAGATGTATGCTGTTTAAAAACAAGTGGAATGAAAGGCAGACTTACATAGTGTAAAGCGGTCACAGGTTGCTTGGCAATGACTAAAGCAAAAAGCAGACGTATGTATTGAATGACTTAAGGCATGGAATATAAAAGCATATCTAATTATGTAGTAAAAAGGCAAAATGTGATAGAACAAAGTACAAAATGTATGGATATATTTCAGCTCAACTTCAAAACATGTTTAAAGGGTAAATGTGTTTTAAACCCAGAGGCATGTCAGCACGGAGGTCAGCAATCCACTGCATCTCTATGAATTCAGTCTCCAACATAATGTCCACTCCTCTGTAACTTGCTGTACCCACCTGTAAAAAATGAATACATAAAGTATGTTGTGGATTACTGGATATATGTTTATATAATGGACCCTTTTTGTCCTTTAGACGGATATCACTAATGTGTTTAGAGACCCATTCTTTCAATTGCCTGTCCATCTTGCCTACATAAAAGCTTTGACAAACTTGGAAGCAGGCAATGTAGACAACATTATGTGTTTTACAGTCGGCATAAGAGTTCAGTTAGCATCCTTTGTGAGTCACTGGATGTATATAACTCTGCTTGTTCAATATATATTTGCCTACAGTAAAAATTCTGCAGGGATGGGTGCCTGTCTTCATCAATTTGGATGTATGCTGGTGGTGTTGTCCTGCAGATAATAACCGTTTCAAATTTCTATTGTTTCTGAATGAAAATGCTGGTGTTTCACTTACTATGTTATGTATGCCAGCATCACTTAAAAATATTCCAATTATGTTTTATAATATCACAAATAGACCCAATGTCACTTGAGTATGTGAGAATAATTCTGGTAGAAGTGTTGGAAGTTGCATTACCCAACTGCAATGTCCCACTGCCACTTTTCTTGAGTGAATAGTAAGGCTTGCCCCTGGTGCTTCTTTGTTTGCTCACTTGAGTCATTTGCAAAAATCCACAGGAGTATATCCTCTGTGCACAAACTGTTGCTGTAGCCTATAGGTGGCTTTCTCAAAATCCTCATTCATTGTGGTAGCCTGGAATGTCGTAACAGCTGTTCTTTTATAATGTTACGATGAATATGATGAGGGAGCATACTATATATAAAAGGTTGCTTTTCTTACAACCTTTATGATATAAAGTGGTATTAATGCCTTCCATGTCATTTAACTCCAAGGTGATAGTGCTAGCCTTTTGGAAAGGCAATCCCATCTTAAATGGTAAACTCTTCAGTCCATACCTCTGGTTTTACAAAAGGTTTGTGGATGTTATCTTAATTTTATGGCATGGATTGATGGAAATATTGCAACAATTTGTAAATTACTTAGAACACACTACTGATTTCTTGAGGTTCACACTCCACCATTCAAATACTAGTACTGCTTTTCTGGATATCACCTAACAGAAGTAACAGAATGAAACAACAACACTAAACATAAGTAACAGAAGCTTAAGATATATGAAGCCAGACAAGGGAGGGGGCCTGGTACTTATGGATCAGTTGGATTATATTGGGATAGTTATGAAACTATTACAGGACAAACATGTATATAGGGGTGTTTCACTGAATGAAATTAATGTTGCCTACAATGACATCAAGATATTACTTGAGGAATTGCTATTATGTGACACCATACCTCAAAGTCTTTTTGATTTTTTACATGTTGAACACCCAATCATAACCAGAATTTTTGGAATTCCCAAAATGCATTCAAACATGTCTGATCCTCCCTTTTCACAGTGATGGCAGCTTGTGGTTCAGTCATGGAACCCTTGGCTAAATTTGTTGATTTAAAACTCAAAAAGGTGTTACAAGGTTTTCCATTTGTAATTTGAGACTAATGGGATTTGCTCGATAAATTAAGGAGCATTCAGCCACAAGATGACTTTATTTTAGCCACTTGTGATATACAGAGTTTATTCACCGTCATTCCACATGAAGATGGGTTGGCATGGTTTGAAGAGATGATATTGGAACATGGGGAACTCCCCACAAGTAACATTAAGTAGGTTGTGAAATGTATAGAAATTGTGCTCCATAATAATTTTTTGACATTTGAAAGGGAATATTTCAAGCAAACATCTGGTGTGGCAATGAGGTAGCATGTGCCCCATTATTTGTCAACATGGCTTTGTTAATGAGGGAACTGAGGACTATTTTCAAGCCTCCACTGTTCAAACCATGTGTAGGGTACTTTAGGAACCTTGATGACCTTTAACTTGTGCAGGATGAGTCAAAAGAATATTTGGAGGAATTCATTGAGTGTTTACAAAATAGTACCAATTCCTCTGGCTTACAGCCATTGTAAACCTAGAACAAGTGAATCTTTTATACATCAAGTTGATTAAAAGCAACCAAGGTTTGTGGATTACCAAAATATATAGAATGCCTACAGTTTACATTTCTTTCATTTAAAAGTTGTCAACCCTATTATCACCCTACTATCAAAAGAAGGGGATTCTTAAGAGTCAGTTTATATGTATTTTGAGATTGACCTCAGAGGACGAGGACTGTAGTGAGCAGTTTGAAGAACTCAAGGTAATGTTGTTGGGACGTGATTATCCTATTAATTTTTCAGTTAGGTCTGTGATGATATTTGAGCTGGTCAGAGAGATAAAGATGCACCCATTATTGGGAAGGGCTACAAAGTAATGACCAATGAAAATAAACATGACTTCAACCAAGCTGGCATGATCTCACATTATTCATTAGATGCAAGGGACATTCAAGAAGTGCTTAGGAAGAACTAGTCCCTACTTTTATATGATGAAGATCTTAAGGATCGTTTCTCTGATGGACCTATTTTTATTTTTAAAAACAAACCCAACTTAAAAAGTATTTTAGAAAGACCAAGGGAATGTGATGGCAGTATTATTACCGTGGGGAAATGTGGACACTGTAAATACTCTCTGTACATTAATACCGGTTTGCATCGGTTATGGACATCTAAGATTTTTTCGGGTGCGAATAGGGGGAGATGTAATTGTCAGTCAACCAGAGTGGTGTATTTGTCTGTTTGTGAGACCTGAAAAGCATACTGTGTTGGAAAGTGTAAGAATTCCCTCATTAAGAGATTTTACTAACACGTACGGTTTTCACAAACATGATTTAAAGAACGCGCTGGCAAAACATTCTTTGGATTGTGTGGGTTTCAAGAAGTTTTCTTTTCTTGTTTTAGAACAGGTACAAGCACATGCATTCTCAGGGTACTGGCAAAATTGTTTGTTGCAACATGAGATGTTTCGGCAATTGAAGTCGAATGTGGCCAATCCCCTGGGTTTAAAATGACTGCATTTCAATTTACTGTGAATTGAAAAGAAGGACATCCTGTTTATAACAATAATATTGTTATTTATCACCTTACATGTGATAATATTCATTGAGTAAATATTTCTTCAGTTTGAGGATGGTTTGATGACATTTTTTATATGTTAAAGTATGATTGGTGTAGAATGGAGGTGTGTGTATTAACAGCTGATTCAGTGAGACTTTTTAAATACGGTTTCTATTTATGGCGCTTTGGTTCTGAAGATGTCTTGTTAAGAGATGAAAGCACTTAACCACAGTATTTTTACTTGCAATAACAGTGTTTAGCTGGGATTTGTGGCTACCTGGAATCCATTTTTTTTTTAGTTTTTGTAAAAATTAAGTATATAAGATTTGGGAGACATAAATTGAACAGGTGAATATTTAATAAAGCAGACAGTGATTGAAACTGTAGATTCAATTAAGGACCTGGGTATATGGGTAGATTCAGCTTTGAGTTTCTTTAATCATATCAACCAATTGGTTAATGCTAGTTATAGAACTGTAGGTTGTATAAAAAAGATTTATAAAGTCTAGAAAATCAGAAATGATGAAGTCATTGTTTGTAACTAACAAACAATGATGAAGTCATTGTTTGTTAGTTACATTAGCCCCAAACTTGAGTGTGGAATAACAATATGGAAACCTCATAAGAAAACAAGCATGCGTAAACTGGAAAGAGTACATTAGAAATATACCAAGTGCATCTTTGGATGTGAAAGTTTAAGTTATTATGAAATACTAAAATATCTGAACTCGTACATTTTCTCTTAACGATATCTAGATCTTATTCAGGTATATGGAGCAGAGACTACCTCTGGGAATATTTGGGGTTATCAAAACATGGTAGAAAGTCATCAGACAACCTATGTAGAAGATTCTGTAGGAATAAGAAGTGTACTAATTGGTTCTATGAGAGTGCAGCTGATGCATGGAGCAGACTACAAAATCACATTAAAGCAAATACTAGTTTAGATCCTTGACACAGTATGGGAACAAGTGATTTGGTATATTGGCAGACTAGAAGGGCATTAATGCCCATACTTGAAGTATTTGTATGTAATAATATATGTATATTTAAACCCAAAACACTTCTGTGCATGTTATGTATCTCACAGATCCTTAGAAGTATATAACAAGAATTAAACAAATTAAATGCACTATTGATATCTCATGTATTATAACATTTATAATATTTATCAGGATGTTCTCAAATGACACAGGCATTGTGACTGTTACCAACTACCAGGATACCTTTACTGTGACTGACAAATACTACAAGTAAGACTACATGATATTCTCTCCCCCAAAGCAATATACTATATTTTTCAAACTATATAGGCATTGGCTAAGCTCCCTTTTTATAGGAAATGCATTCTTATTTAAATAGTTAGAATTACTTTAAATAGACATAGGACAGTTAACATTATTTCTGTACTGGCATATCAGTGATCAGACTCATAATAGTAAAGAACTCCATATTCAAGAAAATAATTTATTTGCAGCCATCTGTCTTTATAGTTGTCAGGAGATCAAGTGGAACTGCATGAACTCTCCCTATATATTATTTTACATCTTATGACTCAACAAATCTTGTTAGTCAGATAGGACTACTGTTTTTCTATTTAGCTTCATCTCAGACCCCTTCTTCTGAAAGCACATTACTTCTCTTCTCTATGAGATTCTTTTGCCTGAGTGACTTCTCTCTCCAACTTTGGAATCTTGCATGAGTCTTGGGCATGTTTGAACTCAGGCTCTCTGTTGTTGCAAAGATTCTTGTGTAGATATATTTTTTTTAAATATCAGATGCCTTCCATTTCTTTCATACAATCTTCCATTTTCTCCATGCACAACATAAAATCTGGTTTTGCTTCCTATACCAGCAACTAAATCTTTAGGTCACCAATTTTCCTACATCTCTGGAATTTTACTTCTGTCAGACTTTTGCAGATCATATGGTTTCCAAGAGTGTTTTTATTTAAAACAAAACAGTGGTTGTCATTACACTATTTCAGTTTCTTATTATTCTATTCAATCATTTATCTGACTCTGGCTTGATTATCTGGTATCAATAAAGACGATGAAGCTGGTAATTTACTCTTTAACTTCTACCTGTTAAAAATTATGCTAAACAGCCTTCTGTCCAATTGACCATGGGCTACATGGACTTGTAGCTATGATTACACTCCCACTCTTATTCAAACAATTTGAATTACAAGCTCTTAAATCACTGCATGTCTGAATTACATCAGGTATGCTGTGGCTTGGAAATACAGACTTCAGTGTACTCATCACACCTGCATTAGTAGAATCTGCTAATTTAATCATTCAGGGTACTTATAATAATAATCCATAAATATCATACATGGCTTATAGGAACAAAAACAAATCTACATATATGTAATTCAAGACATTTGTTCTGTGTTGACTTTCCAGGCAAGTACTTTGAATAAAGTGTCAGTGGTGCAACAGGTAGCACACTAGCCTTGTGCACAGACAACCATGAGTTCTATTCCTACATGAGATAGATCAATTGTTGCTAGTGCACTGTAGTATAAAGTGGGTGCATCAGTCCTGAATGTGCCATCCTTCAGGTACAATGTTAGACCAAGACACCATCTACTTGAGTTGGTGATATCTCAGGTGGATATAAAAGATCCTATGACACCAATTGAAAGAGTAATGCTTACATATTTACATTAGAACTATATTCCTTCATAACCTTCAACTTTTTGTTTCATATTCATATGGACTCCCACTCTTTTTTCTATAAATAAACTTAATTTTTCATATTTGGTATCATCCAATATACATTGAATATAATCTCATTTAATCATTTATTCCATATTGCCATACCATACAAAATACTTTCTTGCATTTCTCATAAAGTCCATATTCAATTATATCCATTTTAATAATATTTCATTCAAAATATTCTTTATCATTTTCCCATGTGTTTTTTTTTTACTTTTTTACATGTCAAAAATGTGTTCTACTGTTTCTAATTCACTACAAAAAAAGAGATGTCCCTTCATTTACTTTTTATAAGGCATATTTCCTTTTACCAGAAATCTATTAATTTGTAACTTCTACAAAAGGTTTTGGTATTCCACATTCTTCATACACTAGTTATTTCTTTGTTTTATAGCTTTTATTTTTTTGTTCTGGTAGATATCCACATGGGTTCACACAATAATTTTTCATCATTATGTTTTTGTACCATAATTTCCTGTTTTCATCCACTTTCTCTATACTATACTTGTATATTTTTATTTTGTCTTGATAACATTTTTCTTTATTCATTTCTCCAATCCCTTTCTCTCTTATTCAATTTTATTAGATTCCATTCTCTGCCATTCTGTCTTAAATAATCTTATTACAAATTTGCTTTCTTTTCTATTCATCTTAACACCCTATATAAATTTAACAATGCCACATATACTATAGGATTCAGCAGACTCAAATACCCATCATCTTTAGTTTTATCTCTCTCTCTCTCTCTCTCTCTCTATATATATATATATATATATATAATATTGGTCTATATTAGAACATCAAAATTTCACAATTTCGAATGTTCTAACATTGACACCTTTTCAGCGAATGCTGACACCATTGAACATGCAGAACTGCAAGCTTTTTCCCTAGGAAACACATACACACAACACAAGCACACCAAACAAACAGCAATCCACACACATACACCTAAAATCTTACAGCTAACCCTACACTAAACTGTACAAACACCACTAACTAGCCACTTACCTTAACCCAAACCCTAACCCTAAGTTGCATCACGCTCGCACCCGCACTCTAACTCTAACTCACCTAACCCGCCCTAACCCTCACATCCACACAATCGCACACATACCTAACCCGCGCCCTAACCCTAACTCACCTAACCCATGCCCAATCACACACTTACCTGAACCCGACCTGTAACTTTTCACCACAACACTGAAAATAGCAAAACGACAGAAAAAAATTTGTTTTTCTGTTGTTTCACTATTTTCAGCATTTGCTGAATAGGGGTCGATATTAGAACATTTGAAATTGTGAGATTTCGATGTTCTAATATTGACTCATATAATATATATATAATTTTATTGGGTTTAATCTAGATCCCCAAATCAATCTAAACATAAACTTTTTTCCGAATCTTTTGGTATGATATACACACCAGCCACATGTTATTTTTCCAACCATATAGAATTTATCAAATGCACTTTTTTCTATAAAATAAAGTATATCTGCTCCATGTAATACTTATTCCTTTTAGTTCCTGTAAAAGTTTTATCCCTTGCTCCCTAACAACACCCAATGCACAAAATGTATTCCTAATACTGACATTTATTTTATTCCAAATTGAATTCCATTTCACTCCTTTTCTGAGCCAAACCCTTTACATTTTTTTATTTAGTGACATCTCTATTTCTTATAAGATGTTATTTACACACAATATCACTTCTTCCATTATTTTACTGTCTTTGCCTTTAAGAATAATATCATCTACAAAAGATAACAGGATATTTAAACAATTATTTTGTGTGTACTGTGCTTTTCTCATTTTTTCACTTATTTTCTTTACTAGACAATTCATTACTATTACAAATAAAATACTACTCTCCAGACATCTTTGTTTTAAACCCCTATTTATCTCTATCTCCTCACTTAACTGTTTATCAAAATTCTTATCTTGCTATTGCTATATACTGATCTAATTATGTTATGAATTTGTTTAGTAAAATTATATCCTTCCATTATTTTCCATAGCATGTCATAATCTATCATATAAAATGCTTTATTTATATATCCTACCAATAATTTTGCTTTCTTACTTGCTTTTTTAACATCCTCTATTATTTTTCTAACAATCATTAAGACCTTCTGACATTCATTTACTTTAGCTCCATGGATATAATTTATGTATCTCATTCTCTAATCTTATTTCTTTTATTTTCATTAATATCTTATAATCAGTATTATTTACTACAACTGGTCTCCAATGACTCATTTCATCTTTCTCTCTACATATTTGTGTATAACAAATGTCAACCTTTAGCCATTCATTAAATATGCATATTAAGATTTCTTTTTGCTACTGCTCCATGATCTTATACATTAAATAACCTATACTATCTGACCCTGTTGCAGAATTGAGATTTAATACTTTATCACCATATCTAATTACATTAAGGTAATGTGTATACTCACATCTTTATTTTTTTCTTTCATAAATTGCTTAATATTCTATTCATGTTCATGGTTTAGCTTTCTTTGCCTTACCACCTGTTTAGCATACTGTAAAACAAATCCCATAATACTTCCTTTTTTGTTTTTCCACTTTCCATTTTTTTATTTTTCATTTCTCTCATTATGCGACTTTCTTCTTTTTTTTTCATTTTACTTAAATGGGGAAATACTTCCTCCTATCTTCCTTGCAGGCAATATATTTGTTTATAAAACAGCCCCTTACGTTTATCTTGATTTCTTTTACATCTCTCTTCTTCTTTTCTATAATATACTTTCTCAGTCCTCTTCAAACTTTCTAATACTTTATTCTGCATTTCCATATATTCTTTTGTTTGTTTTATTACACTTTCATGTTGTAAATATTTTTTATATGTTTCTCTAAATACCAACCACAATTCTGTCCAATTATTATAAACATCTCTCTCATATTATATGGCCCTTCCATAATCTAAATATATTATATTTTCTTTAGTCATTTCACACTTTCTCATTTATTCTTTTAATTCCTTTTCTGATTTGTATATGTTCTTTATTTTTCAATTTCTATTCATATTGCCATATGATCTGAAAAATCCTATGTCTAATGCTTCTATGACTATTTCTATATCTTTAGAAACAAAAAAATCAATCTCATTTTTAACATTTCCTCTGCTATATGTACTTGTATTTATATTCCCTCTAACTAAATTTCAGCTCTTCATAATCTTCATTATTTTTTTCTTATCTGCTCTATTTGCTTCTTATCCCTTATGTCACAATTAAAATCACCTGTAACTATAATATCCATATTTACTATTATGCAATCGACTATACCTTTAAACAGCCTTTCTCTCTCTTTATATGTTATATATGTATATGCTGCTATAAGCATATAAACTTTATTATATTATAATATCTACTTTATATTTATCACACCACACTCATACTCCAATTCTTCTTACTGTTTTTTTATAGTATTCACATTAACAGATAAAATTCTGATCATTTGTTTTCCTTCTTGTTAATCTATATGAATGCATGTATTTTTATCCATTTTCTTTCTTTTTTGCTTTAAATCCGAATCTTTGAAATGTCCTTTTTCTATCCTTTACTCATTTTTAATAGAATTTTTATTTTTAGCAACCTTCCAATCAATATCTCCCTATCACTAACTTCTGACTCAATTTCTAATTCACCTTCTTCTCTTTCTTTTTATCTGCATTTTGTATATCATTATTCATCTTTTCTACACAGTTATCTTGCCACTCTTCCTGTTGTATTTTTCCTTATTTTTTTCATTATTACTTGCATTTTCTTCTATGCAATTTTTTTTCTTTTTGTTCTTTTATACACTCCACCAATAAATGTTCTCGCTGCTTACATTTGTAGCACTTTATTTCACATTTTTTGCATCATGTCCAAACTCCCCACATATAAAACATTTCCTTTTATCACAATTGCCCACAAAAGTTCCTTCTTTCAGCACAAAAAAAGTTTCAGTTGTCCCGAATACTATACAACAGCTCTATTTCCTTCAGCATTAATCATGCTTGAAATATGTACAATTCTATCATTTTGATTTTCAAAATATCACTAAAATCCCATACGTCAGTCCACAGTCCTTTGTTATCTAATATATTTGAAATGTGTTTAACTTCATTGCAAAAGTTATTTAATAATTGTTTTTACAGTTTCTCTGTCAGTCTCTGTTCAAAACTGTATATGCATTTTGTTTTTTGTGTTTCACAATAAAAAGTCTTACCCTTAGATTTAATAAAAGTTATCTAGACATAGTGTAGAGCTCTGCTAAGCCCTGCTAAGACCTGCTAAGCACCGCTAAGCACCACATAAACACGACAATGGCTGAAAATGTTTATGCACCACTCGGCTCTGCTTGGCTGGTTTGCGCACTGCTAAGCATACCAGTCTGTGGGTTTTTGCACTGCTCAGCTTAGCCATGCTGCTTTATATGGTTCTAGGAAATGCACTGCACTTTAAAGTGCCCATTGGCTGGTAAGGGCAGGAAAACAGGCGATATTAAGTTCACTAAGTGAGAATACAGCATAATCCATTGGAGTTCTGACTCTGAAGGATACTATGGCAGGCGGTGGTGAGGGTTCACAATTTCTGAAGTAGCACTGGGGCATCCTGGAGTCCAGGGTCATGGTCAGACTCCTTTCCAAAAAACATGATGACCGGCTTCTTCAGGGAAGTTACCAGAGCTCAGAGTGCAAGATGGAGGCCTGGGAACAGCTGGCAAGGTACTTCACCAGTGCAACTGGAATCCCCTGCACAGGTGAGTAGTGTCATCACTGCCATGACGACTGGAAGAGATATAAGGTGGATCTCTTGGACACCTGGGTCCAAGAATTTTGGGCAAGGGATTTCCCACATGTATGTAAGTGCTTTCAGCTCTGTACCACCAGTATCTAACCTGAATGTCTGTTAAACTGGTATGCATAATGGTGTTCTTTTCTCCCAACAGCTGCAGAGGAGATGGCTTGCAACCTCAACTTACATTCTGGGTGCTTGGCCAGATTGCACCAAGAGTGTGATGAGTACACCTGTATTTTTACTATCTATAGTCAAATAAGCAAGAAAAAGTAAAGCATTGCCTTCAATTAGGTATATACAGTAAATATTGTATTGCACTGAATGTGGACTTACACCTGTACTGCAATAAGTGCATACTGCCAACTGTAGTGCCATAAGCAGGGAAGACCAAAGCATTAACCATAATAAAGTAAATGCAATAACGGTTGTAGTGCAATAACTGTGGAATTACAGTTATATTGCAACACCTGCATAATGACAACTGTTGTGCAATAAAAACTCAAAAATATACCAGTAACTGCATGAAGGTATCTCTAATAAAATCTGTTGTGGAATAAGTGTGGAATGAGGGTTGTTTTGCAAGAAATCAATTATGACAAGTGTTCTGCAATAAAAACACAAAATAATATCAGTACCTGCATGAAGGTATATCTAATAAAGTCTGTTGTGCAATAAGTGTAGATTCAGAGCTATCTTGTATGAAATGAAGTATGACAACTGTTCTCCAACAAAACCTGAACCAATCGCAATAATACCAAGGCAAATTATGTACATCAGGATTGTCTTGTGTTTATCTTTGCATGTCAGCTACATGCATTCAGGCTGTGAGGTACGGTGCTGCAGTCAGGTATAACAGTGTAACAGTTGTAATCTGCAAATAATAGCCCATAATCAGTTATTGCATGTTGACTTCACAGATATTTCAACACACTAACAATATAATGGTGTATACTTGCATTCTATGGAGTAATGTATAGGTTACCTAGTATCTCTGTCATGCTTGAATTTCATACATGTGTGTTCAACTGTCATTGCAGTCTACTATACAACTGTACTATTAGTATACGGTCATATTTTGGTAACCAGGTGAGCTCTAGGCAAATGTTAGTCAGTCAGTAATCAGCAGTGACTCAGGAGCTCAGTTTGCTAAATGTTCTGTATGAAGATTATTTTGCCACACATAGACCAGGGTTGAAATCCAGTGCTATGTAGCCCTAAATATCACAGTACCAGTCATGCAATGTTTACAGATATTATCTCCCACGAACTACAAGTAAATGGGTGAGGTAGCCCATATTATGAGTAAATAATTGTGTGTTTAGATGTCACAGACTGTTAGAGTCATTACCAGGAATGTTAAAATACAGCATAAAATAAAGGAAATAGGTATAATAATAGTAAAATAAAATAAAAGAAATAAAATGTGTAATCTTTGGTATGGCTGTATGCCTGGAGTGTCTGTTAAAGGTTGCTGCAGCCAATTAATACAGTCAATGCAGATGTCCTCTGCAGTCACTGCTATTGGGTTCTATCCCCATGTCTGTCAAGCAAGACATGATAGCTGTTTTCCCTCTGTACTGTACGCATACATGTCTCTCAAATGTCATGCTGTCACATAATGTAATTACTAGTGCATAATCCCCCTGTCACTGATTTATCATCAACACGGTTATGTAAATAGCAAAGTATTACAAAATCAGCCCCCAGTACACCTTAGTAGTTATATAGGTACACCAGATGTGCAAGGGTTCTGTGTATTTGTGTATCCACAGTTGTTGCTGCTTGGCCTATACTGACCCATGTGGATAGCTTGATAGGTATGTGCGTGTTACAGCAGCTATAGGGCACTTTTACACATAAACAAAGGACAGACCTGTAGAGTAGATAGCAGTACTGTTGCCAGCTATATATCCTATATTGGTATTAATGGACTGCATTTCTCTCATTCCCCACCCAATATCTTCATATAGTTATTATTGTTATTCATTGGTTATGGTGTACTATTAACATATTTTGTTACATTAAACTTTATTTTGGGGCATGTGTTTTATTAATGTTATATATTAAAATGGTTGCATATTAACATATCTTGTTGAATTAGCTTTTCTGTTGGCCTTATGCCATAATTGTTACTGGCATGATGTTAATATACTGACTGTTCTCCTATTTATTGTTGTGTTTCACATAATATGCATTCAAATGTAAAGGGGTTATTTCCCATGTTCTGGCATGCCCTATGCTGACCGTCTAAAAAAATGCCAGCTATACTCTGTCGCATATCATCTACTCAGAGGCGATCTCTGCTTAACATACAAGGCCAAGTCAAACTCAGAGCTGTTGGACATGCTACACTTAAAGAAATCCCATTCCCTCAGAGCCACATGCTCCAGGGATCTAACCTTGTCATCACAATGAACAAAACATGCTGGAGGGATAGGTTCCTGACTCAGAAACTCCCCAGACTGTGGAATAGACTGTCCATACTTGTCAAGCAGAGCGTCTCTTTGGCCCTCTTCAAAAGGAACCTTGACGATTGGATGGGAGATAGGAAATTCACCCCAGGGATCATGTCAGTCACACTGCTAGACAGAGGTCCAGGGAAGTAAATATTGTGGGAAGAAATATCCAGGGAATTGTTATGGCTAGGCTTGTATAGGCCCTAGGGCTGATAGCCTAGTACCAGCCTATGAACCTATTACAAACAATGGCTTTGTTCATAACTAACCTATACGTATTGGTATACCTCCATCACCACAGTGCGATAGGGTAGGACAGTTGCTGATGATCTGCTTACTCTACCTCAACCAGCCGTGGCACCATCCACAACATCTGTCAAAATCCACAGCTGCAGCTGTACAAGAAATGGAAAGCTATGGTTCCTACACCCTTCTTGCACATTCCTACCTGCCTTTCACTATGTTTTTCCCCTGCTTGCCCCAATGTCACCACTGTCCTATCACCCCTTTTTCTTTTCTTTTTCATTTTTTAGCTTGGGTTTGCACGGAGCTAAGGCAAAGTGCAGCGTCCCACAAATCCACTTAAATGAGCTTTAATGTGCCTTAATGATCTTATGTGTTTCTCAAAGTGGTAGGCACATATAAAAAATAATCACTTCTGCCATGTTTCAAACCCGGGTCCCTGTCAATTACAGCCTACTCCACTAACCCACTATGCTGCACTGATCTTAATTAAAGTAGGTGTTTCCAGAAAAACATACTGATTGCCACTGACAGACTGAAATTAAACCTAATGGGAAAAATAGGAGTGTACCTGGGGCTCTGATGCAAAAATACACCAGTAGACAGCCAAATAAATAATAATGGCAGTACATGAGGCCTTGGATAACAGGTAAATGCTACTTTTTATCTGCAACATCTTTAAACACACCTGCTAAGGCATCAGTGACACAGTAGATATGTTCAACTGGGCCCCTGCTGCAGAACAACTGTCTGTGAAAGCCATGCACATACTGATGGATGCAGACAATGTGTGTCACAGCTGTATGTCTGCACACATACCTGCCAAATACACCTGCTGCAACACCGACTTAGTAGCTCAGTTTGTTAAATGCTTGCATACAGTACATTTTGCCACTCACAGGCCTGGGTTCAAATCCACTGTGTTTTACTTCAATTACATTGTTGTGAAGACAGCAAGTAATGTCTGAGTCATGCCATTTTAATCCCCATAGGTTACTGCTACTGAATTATCTGCCACCCAGTTTTGCAAGTCAAAGGCCTGCAGGTAGGGACACATTTCACATATTCGTATAGCCTAACTATATGTTGCCTACTAATCTGCTATTGGCACTGTTGCAGAACAAATGTACCTTAAGCATGTGCCTCAACTGAACTGTAAAGAGTATCCTCACTCTGACTCTACTGTAATAAAACAGCTGCCACATTTACACGTACAGCTTGCTGGCCTCCACTCCTCCATATGTGTCCCAGGCTGCAGTAGCAGCTGCAGCCTGAAGCATACACAGCTGTATGTTAAGGTAGCTGCTACAGTCCAACCAAACCTCCCAAACCCCTATAACAGGTGATCCAGACACAACCATACATACTGGGGGAGGAGCAAAAGCCCAGAGATAGGGAAATGTTTCACAATTTTCCCTTACAAAGATAAGTAGATAGAATAGCAGCTACCACTTTAGAACGCAAATTCTGACTGGTGTGACACTCACATTTCTTTCTCCCCTTACTGACCTCAACCCACAATATTTGCCAGTGAACTGCCAGATGACCACAATGTCATGGAACACTGATCAAATATATGAGGCAAAACTGTGGACATACTTCATACATCTCTACATTAGACAGTATTGCATGATGCTATACTGGATGCCCTCAGACTCTTCCATCACATCCTGCTTTACAGGGGTTGCCACAATCATGAACAGTGGGCAGCATTGTAGGGCAACCTTGTGAGGGCTGTTAATCAGAGTGGCAAGCAGGGCAGGACCCACGAGCAGGTCTGACAATGGGCCATGGATCTGGTCAATGCTGTATGTCAAAGGGCAGCTGCTATTGTCAGGGATTGTGCTGCCACCAGTGGAG
Source organism: Protopterus annectens (assembly GCF_019279795.1). Classification (NCBI taxonomy): domain Eukaryota; kingdom Metazoa; phylum Chordata; order Ceratodontiformes; family Protopteridae; genus Protopterus; species Protopterus annectens. Next base: position 1,387,345,269 of record NC_056737.1, read on the forward strand.
GGCCTGCACCAGCACAACCACTCTCAGCCACAGAAGAATTTCTGGTGAACCTAGGATCAACCAACAGCTCTCAGGCATCCATCACACCATGCATCCTGGAGGTGGGTGCCACAGCATCCACATCACAGGAGCGTCCAGGTAAGCTTACTGTGTTCACCAGTATAATACTCTATTGGTCATTGTGGCAGGCTCTGCATACCAGTACATGGGTGTCTAGACTAAATGCATTAGGAGGAGTTGGCTTTTATGCACAATTGTGCACACATTCTCAGAATGTCAGCAATATAGCCAGTATCACATTAGCTACTGTACATGTGGATATATGCACATATTACCTTGTGACACTGCAACATTTGGTGTTGCTGACAATATCTCTTCCTCACTTTTTCATAGGTGCGTCAGGTGTGGCCGGAGTCCATGGTCCTGTACATGGTAATTGTGATACTGTTGTTTTAGAGATCATATATACTCTATGAAAGTTAAGGGCTGCCATTTTGCCTTATGCTGCTAACAATACTTCCCCCTCACCTTTTCATAGGTGCATCAAGTGTGGATGGAGTCCATGGTCCTGTACATGGTAAGTGTGATCCTGTTGTTTTAGAGATCATATATACCCTATGATAGTTAAGGGCTGCCATTTTGCCTTATGAATAACTGTTGTGCTTAGCCAGAGTAGAATAATTGTATGTTCCATTTTGGAGCTGTTAACTACAGTGCATAGCCTAGGGAATGACAGTTGTGTATTTCTACAAACATTAACATATTTGCACTTATAGTTATGAGCAACCATGCAGCCTGCTATACATGAGCCAGTTACTCCAAGATGCCTATTCAAACACAATAGGGAGATGGTACATAGCTGAGGCACTGATACTACAACTGGCATATCATTCTCAAGATAGGTGTACTGGGTTTCATGTGTACTTCTATCACATACACTGTCATATTGCATACCTCACAGGTGTATTGTACTGGCAATGTTAACTGGATGTATGTGATGTGCAGGTTATACAGGGCCTGACTTGTCTGTGTATGTTGTTGTGAGTTTGTATGTTGTGCCTGGTATCAGAGATGAGAAGATGTGGGACATGTAATGCATTTGTGGATCCTCATCTGTATGAGTCTGAGTTAATTACCATACATAATAGTGCAGGTGGTAATGAACTGCTTTTGTCTTAATTCTCATAGGTGAATATGGGGTTGGAGTCTGTCCCCCTCACAACCTGGTATCTGATCGGACACTGATGATGATGATGGTGGCCATAGTGAGGCACAGATGTGGTTGTCAGGGGTTGAATCTGTCCAAGAGGTCAACATCCCTCTTCTGCCCCCATTGTCTCCCCACACAATCAGTATGCACACACATACTCAGTCACCAGAGGTCATAGATATTGTACAGTCGGGGTGGCGACATAGTACAGAACAGTGTGAGAACTATGGTGTCAGTGAGTGTAGATATTGGCTGTAACCATAGAGCTGGCAAGATCCCACACAGGCAGACTGACAGGGGTGCTCAAAGGAGGACTGCTGCCCATTCACCCCCTATTGCGTCACATCACGGTCACTCAACTAATGTTTCAGGCTATCATGGAGGCACAGGCATGTTCAGAATGCAACACCAAATGGATGCTTAATGTTATGGATGCAGCACAGTCTGACATCCATGACTGCCTCCACCTCTTTGGTCTTGCCCTGGATCATTTCACTGATGTAGGGACCAGACTGTGGGCTGAGATAGCATCTGTCTTTGACTGCACATTGTGCTTGAACATCTGGTTGAAGATGGGCTTCGAACACATGGACATAGGCCAGCAATACGATCTGCTGAGTCCATGTGGCCATGCACACTCACACTCCCATAGTGGCAGTACCTCCAGTGCTACAGAGGGAAGTGTGCTGTCCACACCACAAATCATGACATGGCAGGCCATGGGCATGTGGTCCTGGGCAGTCCTGTGAGGAACACAGGCCCAGCAGACAGCAGTCACCATCAGGTACTAGCCCCACATCTGACCTTGGGCATGGTTATGCCCATGCTACTCCTGGTGAAGCTAGTTCCCATGTTCATGACCAAAGATGGTGAACTATCCACTCTACCATGTATGGTCCACAGCTGTATACCATACACATGTGTAGGGATAGCACTGGGCTTGACTGTGTACACACGCACACTCCAACACCACTGTCACACGCAGGTTACTAACAGATACACATGGCACCTTTCTATGGCCCATCTAACCAGCACCCCTTCCTGACTCACACACATGCTGTCAACTGTTTGGCACAGCCTAGGCCTCTGCACCCTCACACCACACCCTGTGCATGTGATGATACCTGTGCCACATTACTGCCATCCACGCCATCAATGCAGGGACCTGCAGATGTCTGTCTGATGCACAAGGTGACTATATTACTTTACACGGGTTTCTGTAGTGCAGTAGTGTTATGCCATGGCAGTTGTGGGCCATGACAGGTACTTTTTGCTGGCATGTGTCATGACTACACATCAAACTTTGTGTATCTCTGTTGCCTGATGGTACACTGGTGGTAGTGTTACAAAATGAGAGGTATGTCATGGACCTTTGTATGTTTTTGTCCTAGGAGTCTGAGCAATTCAGCTATGGACACATGGTGGCAATACAGTGGCACAGGATGGCAAGGCAGTACAGCAGAAATATGATGTCAACAAGGTATGCTAGTATACGTGCATAGATTCCTAGGTGCATATGTGTAGAACAGTGTGACAGAGACAATGGGGACAGTCAGCATCATTATGCTTTCATACCCTGTGACAGGATCTACTAGCCATGTTAAGTGTCCCCTGGCCATTCTGCACATACAACTCTAGATGGTGGTGAACATCAATTATGCTTATGTAGATGTGGGTAATTTAGGGCCAGCGGCTAGTCACAGGGCCATAAAATGCATAACCAATGCACGGAGGTAGGTCACATGAGCATGTCTATAGTGGTGAAAGGGGATATATTTACACACACAGAGACACACATATGTTGGATGCTGTGAGATTAGAACACCTACCTATCTAGTAGCACATTCTTTAACTCGCAGTATTTATCACATGAAGCATGCTGTTTATCTGATATTACACTGTCAGCCTGTGCTCTTAAGGTGGATGACATCAGCAGGCCTTGTAAAGAAGGCCACTGTTGAGGCCAGCAGCTAGTCACAGGGCATAAAATGCATATCCATTGCACAGAAATAGCCCATATGGGCTTGTCTGAAGTGCTGCATGGGGATATATTTACACACACACACACACACACACACACACACACACACACACACACACACACACACACACACACACACACACACACACACACACACATGCATTGGATGGTGTGGGATTAGAACCCCTACCTATCTAGCAGTATACACTACTGCTTGCAGCACTTATCACATGTTTCAAAGAGTTTATCTGCTATTAGTTTGCCAGTGCTCTTAAGGTGGATGACATCAGCAGGACTTGCAGAGGAGGGAATGTAGAGGCCAGCAGCCAGTCACAGGGCCATAAAATGCATACCATTGCATGGGGATAGCCCATATGGTCATGTCCCTAGTGTTGTGAGGGGATATATTGATACACACACACACACACACACACACACACACACACACACACTTGGGCAATGGGAGGTTAGAACTCCTACCTAGCTAGTATTACACTCTACAGGTCACAGTACTTATCGCATATGGCACAGGTTATGGCTGTTGCATATGTTGCCACAGGCACAGTACTTGTGGAGTATGCAACATGACCTTGTGTTAGGCAGCATGTGTGGCCTGCAGAGTGATACTGCTTGGTACTATTATTGTATATAGTGCCCTAGGGGTGGGATACCTGGCAATATCCCTGGTATGTATGTACACTTATGAGTCTGGCCATATGGGGCTATTTGCAGTTTGATAGGTGGACATGTGGCCAGGGAGAATATGGCCTGTCCAAAGCATGCATTGCACCCATTATACATTACACCACCTGCATACTTGTGTCTGTCTACAGGGTGACAGTACTCAGGCACAGGGGTCTGTGGGTGAGTGGATTATGTATTGTTGTGGCCTTGGTCTTGTTTCATCTGACAACTGTTGTGATGTGTAAGTGGAGATAACCCCAGCATTCAGAGGTATGTGGAGACATTCAAACATCCCCACCCATATCTATATAAATGTGTATAATAGGGATGTCTCCTTAAATGTAGTTGTATGTATATTATGTAAATGTATTATGTAGATATATATAGGAAGTCTATGTATTATTGTACTTTATATATTTACATATACATTTTATCATATATAATATGTATATATATATATATATATATATATATATATATATATATATATATTCTTCTTCTTTTGGCTTTTCCCGGTTAGGGGTTGCCACAGTGGATCATCTGTCTGCTCATGATTGGCAGTGGAGTTTTACAGTGTTGAGTTGCCAGCCTGGTGCCCAACCTTCCACAGAAGGCACACACATGCACACACTCACACCTAAGGCCAATTTAGAGTGTCCAATCCACCTACTGCATGTCTTTGGGATGTGGGAGGAAACCGGAGCACCCGGAGGAAACCCACACGACCACAGGGAGGACATGCAGACTCCACACAGAAGGCACCCCAGCCAAGAATCAAACCGGAGAACCTCTTACTGTGAGGTGGCAATGTTAACTGCTGCACCAACGTGGCCGCCCATAGTTTCTCCCTATCCCCCTCATGCTTGATTAGTATCTCTATCAGTATGTGGCACATATAATATATATATTTATATATATATATATATATATATATATATATATGTATATATATATATATATATCTATATATATCTATATATATATATATATATATATATATATGTGTGTGTGTGTGTGTGTGTGTGCCACATACTGATAGAGATACTAATCAAGCATGAGGGAGACAGGGAGAAACAGATATGTATACATAGCTGTATGTATATACAGACATATTTCCACATAGCATGTCTTTGTGCCGGATGGCAATAGACTTGGGCTCAAGTTAGCTAAGTGTAGGAGCATGTCAAGTGTGATTGCCAGTACTTATAAGGTGACTCCAGGCCAGAGCTACCAGGCCAGAGCTACCTATACTCTAGTCTGGGACTATGTGTGCTGCAGGCCATTGGCAGCTGTACCTGTTACCACAGTACTGCAGTTCACTGATATTATCCAAGGCATTAACCAGCTGTTTGCTGACCTTAATATTTGACTCATACCTCACAACTGTACAGAGCTTCACAAACTGTCCAGAAATTTGCCTCATATTTTTGGTGCATTACACATAGCATTGTGGTTTTCTGAAAAATTAGTGGCAGATCAGTGCAGATTGAAGTCAACAATTAATGACAGACATTTGGGTTTCAGAATCCATACACATCAGGAGATTTGTGCTAATGCAAGACTTGTTATTCTATTGACATTCTACATTTGTAAGAGCAAATATATAAAACCTGATCGTATTTGTGGGCCTTGGTCCCACTTTTATTCATGGCTTTGACCAGATTTCATGCTCTAAGAGGTTAAGAGGTATAATGTGACTGGGGTACATGATGTAACACTACACACAGGGTAGCAGTCTGCATACCTCTCCCTGTACATGTTTTTGCAGAATGTCCAGCATTTTGCTCTATATGTCTACTCTGTTGCTCATACATTTGTGGTTTTCCAGTACTATACTCTAAACAGCAGTCACTGAATTGGTGTAACTACTGACACATTTGCGTGATGGCCTTTACATTCTGCAGCTAATGTGACCTGTTGCAGCCTGATGCTATACTAGCCACCTGCTAGGTTACTGTGAGTGTGTTTAATGTCTGTCTGTAGGTATGGCCCTCTGTCCCCCCATCCACTCCATCTTTGTCTGGCTTTCTTGCAGTTACAGATTGAGGGATTATGACAGTCTGTGGAAATACCACCATATGAGTACCTCACATGCAAAATATGTTGGATGCTGCCAGATTTGAACCATCAACACCATCATCCATGCTACTGCCCCTGTCCCAGTGAGCCACAACAGCCACCAGACAGAGAGGTTTCATTCCTCACACTATCAATAACATGCAGGAATTGTCTGGTCTGCTGGTATATCATTGCAGACTTACTGTTACAGCAGTTGTATGGGGACATTGATGTGTTTTGGGTGGGGAATGAGAGACCATGCCCTGCTGGCATAGACAGTCATGCGACTGTCCTGTGACCCCACTGTTTGGCATTTCCTTTGAATAATGTAGTGGAGTTTCCAGCCATGTGGCCTAGTGAATATTATTGGGCATATACTAGTGAACAGAGATCTTGCTGTCCCAAGGGCCTGTTAGATCTGTACAAGTAGCCCAGCAGCCCACTATAGATCTCTGCAAATAGCCCAGAAGCACACTATATATAGCCCACTATATTCTCTTCCATACATGTGGCAAGTCCATACATATGCTACCATATTGTGGTACCCCTTACAAGTGGTGTATAGGAGAGTGACATAACTTGTGAATCTAGCAGTTGACAGACCTGTATATCGGGGCTAACTCTGTCTGATGTAAGCACTCCACAGCCAATAAATGGTGAGGTACAGGTTGAGTGGTCTGGCTGGCATCATTTTTACTAATATTTTTACTAATATGTATGCGAGTCAGAGTAAGGTGCCAATCCCTAGGGCACTAGCTTGTCAGTGCATGTTCTTGTCTCTTGGCCAAGCCAGAACATAATGGGCACACCTACGTCTGCCTATAGGGACAACCTCAAAGGGTTCTTTCTCTGAGTCCCGCTGTGGGTGTGGCTGTGGTGACCTAGGTACTGGTGGGGGGTGTGTATCCCTTCCCTTTGCTGATCCTGTTGTGCAGCTGTTTCCATAGGATCATATTGTGAAGCATGGCTTATCCTGTGAACATCTGTGCACATGTAGCTGGAGAGTACTGCAGGGCTCCGCCAGATATATGGAGGCACTGGAACCATGATTTCAACAGCCCAAACACACACTCTGTGATGTTTCTAGTTTGTGTGTGTGCCTCATTATGACATTCTTTGGTTGGTGTGTGTGCATTTCTAATGGGTGTCATAATCCACGGTTCCAGTGCATAGCCAACATCCCCCAGTAAATGGCCTGTGGGATGTCCCCCCTAGCAAACATTTGGTACAGCTGTGATGCATGCCAGATATGAGAGTCATGATAACTGCCAGGGCTGCCAGCACACATACTCAGAATAATGCCCTGGGCATTGCACATGACCTGGCAGTTAATAGAGTGATACCTGTTGTGGTTGATGTAGATTCTACCCTCCTTACCAGGTGATGCCTTGATGTGTACATGAGTGCAATCTATGGCACCCAGTACCTCAGGGTAGTGTGCTACATGGTAGAAATGTCACACACAGTTGGCCATCTCCTCAGGAGTGTGGGGAAAATAAATGTGCTCACTGGCATGTGGTAGGATGCCATCTGGGAACTGGTGTAGCACCCTGGATGCAGATGCCTATGAGACCCCCCATAATGTTCCCAGTTTGTCTTTGTAAAGCACCTGCAGCTAGTATCCTAAGGACTATACATACCTTTGTTTCCACTGGGATGGGTTCCCCTCTGTTGGCTCTGGGTCTGAACGGAGGGTGGCAGAACTCAGTGAGTTCTTGTAGAATACCTCTGTCCACCCTGTAGTGCTCTACAATCTCCAGCTCTTATAGCTCCTGGTAGGTTACCCTGGGCCTGAACACTCTTCTCCTTCTCAGTCTAGGCCTATGGTCACAAGCAGCAGAACTGACCTCAGCATTTAGCACATATGTGTGTAGCAGACCTGCAACAGCCCCTAGCATTCTGTTAGTTAAAATTCCCAAGTCTGTACTCCAATGGTGCAGAGTATGGGGGAAAAATCAGATTGTAGGGTGTATGCATACTTTATAGTGCTCTACTGTAGGTTTAGCTACTGTGATTGGCTACCTATGATGCATTCCACCTGCCAAGTACAACATTAAGGGGTTTTAATGACCCTGTTTAAATGAAACAGGGCTAATCAGTAATTAATATATCACTGGCATTTTCAGCCAATTTTTTTTGCAACATTCCTTGCTGAACACTGCAGTGCACCACGCAAACCCACACCATGAAGGTAAACAGTGCTCAGCTGTCAAGATACACACCCCTGGGGGCAGCGCCTGAATGGCTAACTGAAAGTAACAGTATTTTAGAGCTCCATATAACTAGTTAAATAAGACAGGAAAAATATTCTTTTTTTTTTCTTCAAAGTATAAAATCTTACAGATAAAGGACTAATTTACATAAATTAGAAACTTTGGTGAAGTTTTACAAATAATTTCCTGTCAAAAAGCTTGGAGATATATTCACTTGTTAAAATTAGCAACTAAAAGAATTCTCACCAGGATGCTGCCTTAAAGAAGGAACTACAACAGATGGCATCTACCCTACAGGAGTTGTCTTTGAAGATGGATGATTTTAAAGAGAACCTGTAAAATCTTAAAACAAGCAGTCAAAAACAGGCTGATACCCTCAAGGAAATGCTACAACACCAGACAAGGATAACAGGAATAGAGGTTTCTCTAAATGAATTGGAAAGCAGACATAAGGAAGAGGAAACACAGAAAGAACTGCTTCTTAAACAAAACACTTGGTTGGTTAATAAAATAGATGACTTGGAAAATAGGAGAAATAACATCAGGTTTTTCAGATTACCTGAAAACACAGAAGGTGAGGATATTATTTCCTTTTTATCAAGCCGGATCTCTGACTTTTTAAATTGAAAAGAAGGACTTTCCTTTGCCATTGAAAGGGCACACAGAGCTCTTTGGAAACCTGCCACTTACTCAAACTCTCCTCCTAGGTCAGTAATTATCAAATTTCTTTCATACTTGGGCAAGGAACCTATTTTTAAGATCTGCTTGGAGGAAGGCACCTCTAAAATATAAACAGAGCCTGATAAGATTTGATAACGACTATTCATCTAGAATAATGGAACAAAGGAAAAAAGTGTGACCAATGATAAAGTTTCTGAAACAAAATAACATCAAGGCACAACTTGCATATCCAGCTAAGATAAGAATACTGTATTCCAATGAGATGAGGACTTTTATTGACTTAGAGGAAGCCTCTTCATTTATTAAAACTAATAATGTGATTACTTCACCAGAAGATATGGATTGGATGTCACCTTCTCTCAAGGGAACAAAAGAAACAAATGTCCAGACAGATGTCAAAAAGAAGAAGCAAAAGACTGATACTGTTACAGCCAAATCTCTCAAAGCATCTACTATGATATGAATTGTTTTAACATTACTTTAAAGGACCAATTTTACTGCTTGGAATTTTAAAACAAAGGTAACTACTGGAATCTTTATCTATATTTTTTGAAAATAGATGATACATGAGAGTTTTCACATTACCTCAGGTATGTAAAACAGGGTACTTTTCTTTCACAGAAGGAGGGTTATATAGCACATAAAATATTTATACTGTAAATCAACATACATAGTATATGTGTATTTTCTCTTAATTTTCTCTTTTCTTTCTCTCTTCTCTTTTTTCTCATTATTTATTTTAACTGCATCTTGTCTCCGTTTCTAAATTCTCTCCTATTTACTATACTAATATAGTCTGTATATATATTTAATAACTCACTATCTATGCATATATAAATAATAGTCTAAAATAATCTAGTTTTAAGGTAGACTAATTGGAACAGTGAACTTGGGGTGGCCACGGTGGTGCAGCAGTTAGTGTTGCCACCTCACAGCAAAAGGTTCTCTGGTTTGATCCTCGGCTGGAGTGCCTTCTGTGCGGAGTCTGCATGTCCTCCCTGTAGTCGCGTGGGTTTCTTCCGGGTGCTCTGGTTTCCTCCCACATTCCAAAGACATGCTGTAGGTGGATTGGACACACTAAATTGGCCCTAGGTGTGAGTGCGTGCATGTGTGTGCCTTTTGTGGAAGCTTGGGCGCCGGGCTGGCAACTTGACACTGTAAAACTCCACTGCCAATCATGAGCGGACAGTGATCTGCTGTGGTGACCCCTTACTGGGAAAAGCCAAAAGAAGAAGAAGAATTGGAACAGTGAACTTAATTAATTATTACAATATTTATTAGATTAATGATGGTCACTGTTATGCTTATTGGGATTGGGGAAATGTTCGTGATTAACTCTGATACGTTCCATTCATGTAGTTATGTCCTTTGAATTATTTCCTTTTAGTATTAACAAATACATAAAAAAAGGAGGAAAAAATCTACTGTTGGTTAAGAGAAGTGAAGCTTTCTTCACATTCTATTTGCGTTGCCATAGCAACAGTAAACAATTGCTGCAGTTTCTAAGGACACTGTGAATCTGCGAAGTGCATTTAGCCTCACAGTTAACAAATAATAAGAAAAAGTAATGCTGTTTAGTTATTAAAATGAAAAACAACCTAAACAAGGTAAAATAAATACATAATAAGATTATTTGGAAATATTTTATGATTTATCCTCACAGGATTACATATTTCTGGAAACACAACTGAAATGTTCCCAAAATACATGTGCACTGAAATGTAGCTGCTTGACTAAAAAGTATTACTCATTTTAACATGCTGATTTCACAAGCTGTCTGCACTGTAAAAGTTACATTTTATATGTTACTTGAAATGGTCAGTCTCTATACATATGAAAAGATACATATTATAGCAATAACCCATGCCTGGGTGTGGGTAATGCTGGATTTACCCATGGTTGGCGTGGTTTGGTCACGAGGGCAAAGCCCGAGGGACCAAACAAAGCCAACCGTGGGTAAATCCAGCATTACCCACACCCAGAAGTGGTTATTATTATCTCTAATGACATTATTTAAGAAAAAATAATTACTTTTCTTAAATAATGGCATTGTATAATGCCTCCTTGCTGCCCTTCGCAGCTGTCTGGTATTCTGCGGCAGTTCTGATGTACTGCACATGCCTAAGCAGTACATCAGAGCTGTGGGCAAAGCAACGGAGAAAGCAAGATCTCATTGCTTTTACTGTTTAAGCTATGTTAAATGGGTTTAACATAGAGACCTTTAAAATAAACAGCGGAGAATCTCCGTTGCTTATTTTAAAGCTGTCTCGCTATGTTAAACCCATTTAACATAGTCAGACAGTTTGAAAAAGCAACAGAGAAAGCAAGATCTCTGTTGCTTTTTACAAACTGTTTCACTATGTTAAATGGGTTTAACATAGCGAGACAGCTTTAAAATAAGCAACGGAGATCTCCGTTGCTTATTTTAAAGCTGTCTCGCTATGTTAAATCCATTTAACATAGCGAGACAGGTTTTAAAAAAAAGCAACGGAGAAAGCAAGATCTCCGTTGCTTTTGACACACTATGTCGCTATGTTAAAGGAGTTTAACATAGCGAGACAGCTTTAAAAACAGCAACAGAGGATCTCCGTTGCTTTTTTTAAACCTGTCTTGCTATGTTAAACTCCTTTAACATAGCGAGACAGTGTTTTAAAAAAGACTTATACTAATGGAAAAAGTCCGGGCGACTGGACCTTTTTCCATTAGTATAAGTCGATTTACAACGTGCACGCTGGCCAATCAGCGTGCACGTTTTGGAATATTAATGGGGGGGATCATGGTATAATACTTTTTGCAACATGTTATCTTTGCAGTTACCTCACACTCTGTACAAACTCACTTGGTAACCGATAGCTATTCATTTAAAATATCAGTTTAAATATTAAATGTGCCCTTGAAATGCTATTGACATTTTGACAAAATATAATCTGAATTGTAAAATGAATGACTTGAAAGAAGAGAAGTAATGCATAGATTTCAAAAATAGTTCTTGACACTACAGTAAAAGTAGAACTATATATTCACAAGGAAGTATTGAAATGTTTTAGTCTTCCAATTAAAATAGCTTACTGTCAACATTTTGCAAGAGCTAGGAAATTACTATTCTTTGTCTTTATAATGATTATTAGACAGATTTTAGACTCTGCTTAGTTTAATGAATTGTGACATATGGTTATGAGGAAAAGTGGACTCAATTACTCACATTGGACTACACATTCCTGGAAACTCAACTGAAATGTCTCCAAATTACTTGTGAATTTAAATGAAACTGCCTGATGAATAAGCATAATTTACTTTAACAACCTGAATCCATAAGCTATCTGCTCTATATATGCTACATTATATATGTCACTTGCATATGACAGTACCTAGAGCACACGAAAAAAATGCATATTTTTGCAACATGCTATATTTGCACTAACCTTACATTCTAAACTAACTCAATTAGCAACTGACAAGTTATTTATTTGAAACATCAGTCTAAATATTAATTGTGCCCTTGAAATATTGCTGCCATTTTGACAAAACAAAACCTGAATTGAAAAAGGAATAATTTGAAGAAGTGAAGTATTGTACAGATTTCAAAGACAGCTATTGACACTACACTATAAGTAGAAATGTATACATGCAAATAAAAATTAAAATGCTTTGTACTTTTAGTTAAAATAGCTTATTGTTAACTTTTTGCTTTATCAGAAAATTTAAAGAGCTAGGAAATTATTTCTAATTTGTCTTTATAATGTTTACTAAAGTGATGTTAGTCCCTGGCTTGTTTAATGGATTGCGAGTCATATACAAGATGGACTACTGAATGTTATTTCTGTTTACCTGTGTTTGCTGAATTTCTTTTATTAGTACTGATTTAAAACAAGGGAAAGAAAGGGAAGGGAAATCTCTGTTTTTGGTCAAGGGGGGGGACTTAAGAGTATTCTAACTGACTCAAGAGCTCTCTAAGATGCTCTAAAAACTATACTATTTGATTAATACTTACCTAAGGTAAGTCTTGATTACCATACAGGTACCTTCACGTTCATTCTAGACCTGATGTGATTACCCATTCTGGAAGCAGGAGGTGCCCTACGCAGGATGGGAATTGTCAGGGTGATCATAGTTCATTCTTAGACTCTGCTTTGTAAATCTATAAATATGTAAAAACACTGCACACTAAAATGTAGGATGCCTCTACTCGGAGTCAGGATACCACTGATAAGCCATGTATTTTCATAAGTGCAAGTTATCTATTTGTTGTTGGCTTTGATATTATTTGTCTAACAGAAACCTGGTTAAAACACTCAACAAAAGACAGCGAAATCATTCCTCCTGGCTATAATATCCTACGTCTCGACAGAGAATCTAAAAAAAAAGGTGGTGGCATAGCTATCTTATTTAAATCTAGCCTTCAAATAACCACATTCCACCAAAAGCCTCCCCAGGATTCCAATGCTGAAATTCTCATTACCAAACTTGAAATAAACACAGTCAAATCAATCTTTATTATCGGCATTTACATTCCCCCAGGAAATAACATTTCCACCATAGAAAAGATCCTTTGTTGGCTATCACTAAACTTACCCCAAGAAACAATAATCTTAGGTGACGTTAATATCGATTGGCAATCTTGTAACAACAAACAACCTACTAGCCATATTAACCTTTATGGATTCTCTCAGACCATCTCCTCCCCCACTAGAATAAATAAAATTAACAAAAAGGAAAGTACCATAGACTGGATACTCACCAACAATCAACCCCATACCTATGAAACAGGAACTCTCCTGATGATATAAGTGATCACTTATTAACCTACATCATCAGGCTCAAACCAACCCTCCTACCCAAAACATAACCGAACAATCAGATCCAAAAAATTTTAACTTACAACTATTTCAAAATGAACTGATAGCATGTAATTGGACACCTCTAAAACACCTTTCTTGATGAAGCTGTAGATTTCTTTAATGCTAAGTTTCTGACCATACTCAATTACCATGCCCCACACGCACCATTAGAATCAGAACTAAATCTGCCCCTGGCTCTCAATTGAAACCAAACAAAAAATCACTCTCAGAAATAAAGCCTGGAACAAATCTTGCTTAACTAAAAACACAGCAGACTACCAAATCTTTAAGCAACTGAGAAATGAAACCAAAAAAGCAATAATGAACGATAAGAAAAGCTACTACCTGAAATCTCAACATACTGCCAAAATAACCCACAGAAGTTCTGGGCAAACATAAATCAATCACTACAGCCAAGTAAACCTGTCACACCTAACCCACAAGGCTCTGACATAAGTAACCCCAACCAAACAGCAAATTCCTTCAATTCCTTCTTTAGCGAAACTATTCAAACCTTAGCAAGTCAACTTCCCATCAAAACACAAACATGTCTAACAGCAACCCTAACCCACCCCCTCCATTTCACTTTCAACCTGTCCCTACAACTTATATTCTCTCCCTTCTCAAAAAACTCAAACCATGTACTCCTTCTGCTGACCTACTACCCACTGAATACTTGCAATTAGCAGCAAAATCAATAGCCTTCCCAGTTTCAATCTCTTCTTAGTAGCCATCAACTCGGCCAGAAGAGTATCGAAACTTCAAGCCCTTTGTGTTCGCCCTCCATATCTTATTTTTCACAAAGATAGAGTTTCACTCAGGACTAATCCTTCCTTTTTGCCCAAAATACCCTCAGAGACAAATCTCAATCAGGCTATTGATCTTCCTGTCATTTTTTCTAATTATTCAAACAGAGCTGAACAAAATTTACACTATTTGGACATTCACAGGCAGTTACATTTTTATTTGGATAGGACCAAACAGGCAAGAAAATCAGATCAACTCTTCCTGTCCTATGCTGAGGGCAAGCAGGGCCTGCCAGTTTCTAAGGTAACCTTGTCCAGGTGGCTGGCCTCTATTATTACCTTGATCTACCAACTGAGACATAAAGAACTTCCTTCAAAACCAAAAGCTCATTCCACCAGAGCATTGGCTACATCGGTAGCTTTTCAGGCTAGACTTCCAATGGAATCTATTTGTGCTGCAGCAACATGGACCACTCCTCATACCTTCATTTCGCATTACAAGTTGGATATGGCCTCCGGGAGTTGAGCTGATTTTGGTTCCACTGTGCTCAAGAGTCTGTTTCGATGAGCCACCCAGGGCTAAGGTGCTAGGGACACTGTCCCATCCAGCAAGAATGAAGGTGAGATAGACAATTTAACATTAAGAAGTTATATACCTACCATAACGTTCCATGTTAGTTGTCTTCATCTCACCTTCTTTCTTGCATCCCACCCTCCATCCCCCTAGCCTGGTTAGGACCGAGAAGAATCCCTTTTGAGGCCTTCTTCCTTCCAATGCCTAGCATTGTGGGATAAGGGGAGGCCTCGAGCCAGTAAATAGCTCTCGAGCTTTAGTAGAAGGCCGAGTCAGTCCGAACCCATCCAGCAAGAAAGAAGGCGAGATGAAGACAACTAACATGGAACGTTATGGTAGTAGGTACATAACTTATTATTTCTTCACATTCTATTTGCATTGCCATATCAACAGTAAACAATTGCTGCAGTTTCTAAGGACACTGTGAATCTGCAAAGTGCATTTAGCCTCACGGTTAACAAATAATAAGAAAAAGTAATGTTTAGTTATTAAAATGATAAACAACCTAAACAAGGTAAAATAAATACATAATAGGATTATTTGTAAATATTTTATGATTTATCCTCATAGGATTACATATTTCTGGAAACACAACTGAAATGTTCCCAAAATACATGTGCGCTGAAATGTAGCTGCTTGACTAAAAAGTATTACTCATTTTAACATGCTGATTTCACAAGCTGTCTGCACTGTGAAAGCTACATTTTATATGTTACTTGAAATGGTCAGTCTCTATAGCATATGAAAAGATACATATTACTTTTTGCAACATGTTATCTTTGCAGTTACCTCAAACTCTGTACAAACTCACTTGGTAACTGATAGCTATTCATTTAAAATATCAGTTTAAATATTAAATGTGCCCTTGAAATGCTATTGACATTTTGACAAAATATAATCTGAACTGTAAAATGAATGACTTGAAAGAAGAGAAGTAATGCATAAATTTCAAAAACAGTTCTTGACACTACAGTAAAAGTAAAACTATATATTCACAAGGAAGTATTGAAATGTTTTAGTCTTCCAGTTAAAATAGCTTACTGTCAACATTTTGCAATATCAGAAAGTTTGAAGAGCTAGGAAATTACTATTCTTTGACTTTATAATGATTATTAGACAGATTTTAGACTCTGCTTAGTTTAATGAATTGTGACATATGGTTATGAGGAAAAGTGGACTCAATTACTCACATTGGACTACACATTCCTGGAAACTCAACTGAAATGTCTCCAAATTACTTGTGAATTTAAATGAAACTGCCTGATTAATAAGCATAATTTACTTTAACAACCTGAATTCATAAGCTATCTGCTCTATATATGCTACATTATATATGTCACTTACATATGACAGTCTCTAGAGCACATGAAAAAAAAATGCATATTTTTGCAACATGCTATATTTGCACTAATCATACATTCTAAACTAACTCAATTGGCAACTGACAAGTTATTTATTTGAAATATCAGTCTAAATATTAATTGTGCCCTTGAAATATTGTTGCCATTTTGACAAAACAAAACCTGAATTGAAAAAGGAATAATTTGAAGAAATGAAGTCTTGTACAGATTTCAAAGACAGCTATTGACACTACACTATAAGTAGAAATGTACACATGCAAATAAAAATTAAAATGCTTTGTACTTTTAGTTAAAATAGCTTATTGTTAACTTTTTGCTTTATCAGAAAAATTTAAAGAGCTAGGAAATTATTTCTAATTTGTCTTTATAATGTTTACTAAAGTGATGTTAGTCCCTGACTTGTTTAATGGATTGCGAGTCATATACAAGATGGACTACTGAATGTTATTTCTGTTTACCTATGTTTGCTGAATTTCTTTTATTAGTACTGATTTAAAACAAGGGAAAGAAAGGGAAGGGAAATCTCTATTTTTGGTCAAGGGAGGGGAGACTTAAGAGTATTCTAACTGCCCCAAGAGCTCTCTAAGATGCTCTAAATACTATTTGATTAATACTTACTTAAGGTAAGTCTTGATTACCATATAGGTACCTTCACATTCATTCTAGACCTGATGTGATTACCCATTCTGGAAGCAGGAGGTGCCCTACACAGGATGGGAATTGTCAGGGTGATCATAGTTCATTCTTAGACTCTGCTTCATAAATCTATAAATATGTAAAAGCACTGCACACTAAAATGTAGGATGTCAGGATACCACTGATAAGCCATATCTTTTCATAAGTGCAAGTTGAAATTGGTGAGCTGAAGAGTGGGAAAGTAAAGGAAGACAGTACACCTACAGTAAATTCATATTTCATTCGTAATCACTTATTGTCTCCTGTACAGTCATTTTATTCAAAATATTTTAGTAATAATCTATTTGTTGTTGGCTTATTTAGTGTATGCACCTCTGTTGCATTTAATTTATCCAAAATGACATGTCTGACATGTTTGGGATCTCTTAAGGGTAACTAAATATTGGATATTTTCTAAGTCAACATAATAATTGTTTACACTACTAACATTCCATCCTGACAGTAATAGAATAAAATAGAATTTCATATCTCTTTTAAGAAAATTCGCCATATGACAATTTAACATATGGAGCTCAGTTGATATTGTTGGTTAAAGGTATGAGTAATAATGCAATAGATCTATCTTTATCTTTTGGATTAGGAATTACTTTCATTCCATGTTTAATGGGAAATTCATATTTACTTGTATTTGATACTTGAGAATTAATGTTTTATAGAAGTACTTTTTTAAAGCCTGAGCAGAATTTTACTCTACTTATATTTAAAGAATAAAGAACATTAAATTACACTCCCAAGTGTACACACATAAAATAACATTCAATGTTATTAGAGAATATGGTATAACTACTATAATCAAAATAAAAAAAGAAGCAAAAAGATTCTTCCAACAATAACTTGAACTGGATTTAACATTCCTATCATTAAATACTAATGACTTAAATAATGCAAATAAAAAATCAAACTTACTAAAATATTTAAATCTAAATAAGGCACAAGTAGTATTTCTCCAGGAAACGCATTTTAAAACTAATGATAGCTTTATTTTGGAACCCTAAGGACTATACAGTCTTGGCTCAATCCTCCTATAGAACAAAGACAAAAGGAGTATCAATTCTCTGGAAGAAAAACATAATCACTCCAAAAGTTATTTATAAATATGAAGACAAAGAAGGTCTATTAGCATTTGTTATAATTAAATTTAATAACAGAATATGGACCTTAGATAATCTATATTGGAATTAGAGCAGGAACGGTTAAAAAACACCTAGATTTTATTTTCAACAATTATACAGGAAATCTTATACTCCAAATAGAGTTTAAACTTTTAATCCTCTCAACTAGAATTCCATCATATATCACAGAAATTAAAGAATTCAGACCCTGGATGTTGTCAGAACTACAATTATTTCTTGAAATTGATAATACAACAGAAATCAGTAGAGTCATGGTTTGGGACTCACAGAAAGTGTATTTATTTAGTAAGACCCTTAGCTGGTACAAAAACAAAGTTAGAGAGTGGGACTCTGAATAATTAGACTTGCAAACCAGACTTTTTACCGCAAAATCTAAAAAAAAAAATCAGAATTGTCCAGAAGTCAAAAAAGAAATAGAGGAATTAAATAAAAATATAATGAAATTCTAACACACAAAACTTGTCTAGCCTTGGAAAAATTAAAAATAAACTCATTAGCAACCTCCCCCAGATATCTACATAATTTATCTGCAAGAATTAAAATACAATCTAAAGCAAATAACATTAGTAGTATATATCATGAAAAGAAAGGGAAAAAAGTGTCAGATATAGGAGACATCCTTGAACCATTTCTGTTCCATTATATGGAACACTTCAAAAAAGAAGATGTAGATACCAGCCAAATAAACTTAGATACAAACCTTATCATTTATAAAAAAATTCCCGAAAACTTAAAACTAGACCTACAAAAAAACTATATCCTTCAAAGAAATTGTTGACAAGATAAAATAAAGTAAATCTAACAAACTCCAGGGATAGATGGTATACAGAAATTTGCAAACTCTTCCCTTCAACAGTAATCTCCCTTTTCATAAAACTTTGCTAGATGTCCAGTCAGAGGCAAAAATACCACCCTCATGGAAATATTCTCTCATAACACCAATTATAAAAGGTAATAAACAATCAGACCTCTGCACCTCATACAGACCTATATCATTACTCAATAATGATTACAAAATATTCATGTCAATACTAGCTAACAGAATGAAAATCCCACTTTCAAAAACAATGATCAAACTGGATTTTTATATAATGGGCACACATGATAATATTAAAAGGATATTTATTCTTATATGTTATGTGAATAAAGAAGATAAACACTTGTAATTGGATTATACATAGAAAAAGCCTTTGATTCCCTCAACTGGGAATATCTATTTAAAATATCTATTTAAAACTTTAGCATTATTTGAATTTCCTCCTCCCTTCATCTTATTACTAAAAAAAATATTACTAAAAACATATATATTAATAACTTAGCCTACATTAAATTAGGCCCTTTCACCTCAGAATCTATCATATAACAAAAGATACTAAACAAGGATTCCCCTTTTCTCCTATTTTATTTGCATTGCCTATAGAAATACTTGCAGAAATAATATGCAATAATCCAAAAATAAAAGGAATAAAAGTCTATGACCAGTACATATTTAAAATAATGCTTATTGCTGATGATATTTTATTAACCCTATCAAACTCCAGAGAGTCATTAGGAGAGCTAGAAGACATAATGGAGACATTTTATAAGATTTCAGGTCTACACTTTAATAGATCAAAATCTAAATGCATATTTTTAAATAAGAAAAAAGAACTACAAGCTACAGATAAATCCATTATAGGAAAACAAGAACTTATGCTAAATTATTTAGGAATAGTGTTATGCAAAAATATAAACGAAACAATATTAATAAATTATAAAAACATTATTGAAACAATAAAAAATATATAGAAAAGTGGAACAAAATTATATTAACTTTTGTAGACAGATTCCAATTAATAAAGTTGGTCTTACTGCCAAAAATACTATATGTAGCATTAGCAATACAATTAATTCCTGAAAGATGCACTCCTAAAGAAATAAACTCATGCTTAATAAAATTTTTATGCTATCCCAAAAAGAATAGAGTTGTTCTAACTCATCACATTAGGCCCTGGAAACAAGGAGGATTGAACTTCCCAGAAATATAAACATATATAAAAGCATCTGTGCTTAAAACTACAATAGACTGGATAAACCCAAACTATTTTGCCAACTGGAAAGAATTAGCAACAGCTATATTAACACATTAATTTAATCTGTTACAAAAATGTTAATAGTAGACAAATCAAACAAGCCTTGGTACATACTATGCATAAGTATACAATATAATATAACAAAAACCTTCTAAAACAACACTGATTAATCATTACATCAATTCCTTTAGGAAACATATCAATGCAAACATAGATCTAAAACTTTGGTTTGACCTTTTAACTCCATTTACCATTACTAAGAACTTTCCTCACAAAATATATAGGGAAACAATAACCTCCTAGGAACAAAATGGATTCTTATGCTGGTTTCAATGTGTAAATAAATTAAATGTTTTAGATATACATATGATAAAAACTGCTTACAATATTCCATCACAGGACTGGTTAACCTTACAAAGCATTCTAATGTACACTGAAGATTTACACAGATTAATTAATAATTCCTCATTTAAAGACATTCCAAATCTAATACGTTTTCTGTATGAATTTATATATAATAGTTGTGAAAAGAAACATTCCATTTCAAATCTATATAAAGAGTTAATAACTTATGAAACAATCCCCAAACCATCATACTGGCAGTTCTTAACAAAAGGCCAGACATTGCAGTTAACAGAAGAAATTAAAACTAACATCTTACTATCAGTTAATTACACCTCTAACACACAGTACTGGAAAATGTTTAACTGGAAATACTTACATAAAGCATTTTTAACACTAGATAGAATTAAAAAGATCAGTACTACTACAAATAGTTTTTGCTGGAGGTATGAAAAGTCAAATAAAGCAGACTGGATTCATATTTTTTATGAATGTAATAAAATTAAATCATTTTGGAATGGAATCAATCATTTTTTATAAGCTTTATTTAATGAATCCTTTACTTTAACTAAAGTATTGATAATTCTAAATGGAATGAAGGTCCATACCTGAATAAGACAAATATATATTTGTTATGGACAATACTTGCTATAGCTAGGAAATGCGTAACCAGAAGGTGGAATTTTACACTTCACTGAAGACAACTGCATTAATGGAAATAAAAATCAAAGAACTACGAATCTATCCCAGGCCATTGGTAAATAATCCTTGGAAGAAAGTTATATCTTTGTTGGACACTCTGCAATAATCAATATTGTATCTCTGATAACTGATCTGTTAATTCTATATTTACTAACATACAGTGTATATAATTAAAAGTCAAGCTATTGTAAATATTGTATATAGTTCTTTAAAATGATATTTAAAAATATTATGTAAATGTTATTTTAATTGAAAATAAAAAAATATTTGAGAAAATTGAGAGTAAAAAAAAGAGACACACCCCTAATGACAGGCACACTCAGCACAGCTGTTCTCCATGCAAACACACTCAAAAAAAAACCCAAAGGTAAACAAAGCTTAGCAGTCACTGGACACCCCCCCCCCCTGCTGAGCAGAGCAGCGCACCACGCAAACAGGCACTGCTGAGCTCCAATGAGTTTAAAAGAATGTAGACACACCCCCTTTTGATATCAGCTACCTCTTCTGTGGAAACCAACATGGTTCTGTGCCTACACAGATGGGATCTGTGGACATGACTATCCATTTGTGCTATTGAGTAACCCCAGCTCATTTGCATATATGGTTCCAGGTCCTGCCTTGGTACCAACCACAGTTGTGTAACATTGTACATACTCCACACAGGGTCCTATAATGCATTACTGTTACATGCTCACAAATTCTGTTTTTTACAGTCTTTTTATATTTTTTCCAAAATGGCTTGTTTGCACACTGTGGCATGCCACGCAAACATACCCAGCTTATTAAAAAAATAAAATGATTTTACATTATTTTTCATATGATTTTGGACACACAGTGGTTAGTTTTGCACATATCTGTGTCTTCTATGCCATTTCTCCCACTGTAAGTACACTTTTACAGCCCCTGGTGTCATTTTTACATCCTGCACATGGAATTTTTCTGTGTACATTACAGACACCAATCACAGGGTCTGCACAACTATCTGCTCGCTGGATTGCTGTACCTGCCTCATTTGTATACTTTTCACCTGCTGATGAGGTGATTTGCATGCCATGGACACTTCTATGTTTGCACGCTCATGCACGCTCCTCACCTCCACTTACTAGAGTGCACATCTTCTTACTTCTATGGAAGCACCGTGCCACTACACCTATATGGCACATAAGTCCATGTAGGCTTTCTTGAATTCCCTCCTTAATTATATTATTCCATGGATACATGTCTTTTCTTTTATCATATTCAACAAAAAAAGTTTTTAGTCCTGCAGCAGTCTCAAAAAATAAAAATGTCACAGTATGTATTAATTTTATCAAAATATATGTTTTTATTTCTTGTGCCTTGATTCCTAAAGGGACAATCAGTGTGTCTCATATTTATACATGTCCATCTCCTTCTTTTCCTTACTCTGTATACACACAACTTACTTTTTTTCCATTTCTTCCATCTTCTTATTCTCTTTTTGCCTTCTCTCTTTTCTTTAACTGCTTCTGCAAATGTTTTCTTATTTATTTTTTCCACATCTTCTTTTTGAGTCTTCTCCATGATCTCTCCCCATGATAAATATTTTCCACCTTCTGGTTCATTTTCCTCCATCAAGTCTATCAATAAATAATCTTACAACACTTCTGACTGGGGGTTTGTAACCACAACATATTCTAGCGAGTACTCCTCTGTTCTCAGGGTCTATATCACAATGTTGAACTTACAAAAGTTTGATCGCTGTAATATTGAACCATTATGTTCGAAACCCAAAGAAAAATGAAAGCACAGAACAGCAATATTTTTCCCAGGGAAAAAAAATCACTATTTAATGACAAAAAAAAAAATAGCCTTAAACCTAAACTGATGTCGGGGGCTTCACCCCCCACACTCCCCTACTTAAATATAGCAACTCCAAGTTTGCACCACATTGGCGGAAATAGCAAAGCCCCAAAAATGTCCCACCAATTTTTTCTTTGGAAAAAAAATTGATGTGCCGTGGCTTCGCTATTTTCCACTTTCGGACTTTAAGGTTCGATATTACAACATTCAAACTTGTTTCAGTTCAACGTTGTAATATAGACCCTGTTCTCATACTATTAAACAAATTTCTTTGGAACAGCTACTCCACATCCTCCATGACATCTTCTGCTGTTTCTTTTTTTCTCAAATATACTCTCCATACCTTTTTCACACATTTCAATGGAGTCAGCATTCACGTCAATTCCCATCTTACTAGTTGTCATTCTGTGCACCGTCCTCCCAGTCAGCACTGTACCAGGAATGGAATATATGCACAAACTCATCAGATATAAAGACTGCAAGTGCCATAATGAGTAAGGGAAATTGCCCTATGTCCTAGCCAAATTTCCCCAAGTAGCATTAACACTACCTCAGATCTCAGCTGAAAAGAGGCTACTAGCTTAATGGGACTAACCTGGCCAACAAAGAAAAATACAATGTATTATTCCTTCTTTGCACTATATAGTTCAAAGTATGATTCACATATTCTCTCAGGCATCTATTGTCTTAGCTGGTTAGGTATAATAATTTTGTCAGCTTTGAGTCCTGACTCTCAATATGGCTTATTTTACTCCTGAATGAAAAGTAAGATTGGATTTCTTTTCCAACTAATGATTTTAGTTTGGGCAACCTCTCATTTGACTTCTTTCTTTCAGCAACTGCATTTCTAAGTCAGTGTTAGTCTGAAATTCCTTTACTTTGTCTTCTTTTGCTGCCAACTCTAGTATCAGCCAAAGATTCCCTATTCCTTATTCTAACAAATCTACATTCTGCTTTGGTCCATATGTGGTACTGAGCCTGCCTACTTGCATCCACTTGCAATATAACAAAATTTTCTTGCCCAGAAACAATTGTGCATATTTATTTATGTTTTGTATCGGCAAATGTGTGGAAGAAAAGTTGAAATCTTCAACAATGGTTGTGTTACATTCAATAGTTAGGGATTCTAATTTATTGAGGTAGGTGTCAAGGGCTGCAGGCATCATGTATTTGTAATAGTTCATGATATGTAATGTAAACTTCTAAGGTAGCCAGGATATGTCTACTTTCTTAAAAGAATGCCCATTATCTGATCTGTTTTATACAATTGTGCTTTTCCCCTTTTTGAATAAAAATATTTATGTTCAAGGCATCTCTCGTGTGACATACAGAAACATGCTACACTGTATAGTTTCAGGTTTCTCAGCTATTTCTTTCACATGGTGTTTCTTGATCCACAGCTTCTCATGTTCTGTTAAATTGCCTTACAGTGAGAGACTTCTTAATGGCAGCAGTTGGACCATCATTTTTTTTTCAAATTAGCAAAATAGCCTCTTGGTTTCTTGGGAGAAATGCAAGTGAAAAAGAGACTGATTAGTTTATAAAATAAATCACTAGCTTCAGATTGCATTTATGAATTACAGACTGCTCAATTATTTGAAAATAACTAAATGCCTTTTCTTCTGATACCATGTAATATTGGTAATGTTAATCAGGTGCTCAAAATAATACAGACACTGTGGATGTACTACATATCTCTATCTCTGTGATATTGTTGTTGTGACTGCCAAGTACTGTAGATGTGATTACATGATTTTCAGTCCTCAGTAGCATTGCACTATATTTCTTAAATCTATATGAACACATATTACAGTCAGTATCATGGCATTGGGTCTTCACATGGTATTTATAGCACAAAACAGCTGGTATTCAAAGTCTGGAGTTTTGCACTGGCTTTTTGGTTATCCTTGAATAGCACCAGTACACCTATATGCAGATATAGTAAGTGCAGGTTATTCAAGCTTAGTAAATGCAAAGGAGTTTTAAGAACCATGCCCACTTATGGCAAAGGTGCAAAGTACTTTAAGTCAGTCCTTATGTATGTGCAAAGACTACATAAAAAACTTAGACTTCATATGATTTCATAGATACTCAAACACCGAGTACAAAAGATGCTATGGGCAGTCATTCTTGAAAGACTTAAGGCAAGGAATGAGCACTGTAGCTTTAATTATTAATATTTTTTTTTAAATAAAGTAGCTTATGTGTTTTATACAGTAGTAACCTTATGTGGGCACCCTGGTGATTGCTTTAAAGAATGGAAAAGGTGAGATACAAAAGACTAAAGAAGGGAAGACATAACAAAGAGGGGAATACAGAAGAAAAACATCAAGAGGGTTGTGCTGGACTTTTTATTTATATAACAGGGTAGTTTAGGTGTGAAGTAGATAAGAGGGTGTAGGAGAAAGGATAAGTGGAAGGCAGAGGGATGAAGAGGACTCTAAACCAACAAGAATTCCCACCACATGAAGCCTCAAACATTTCAACTGCCTGATGTTATTGCAGTGGAGGAAAAATGTTGAGTGGAGAGGGGCCTCTGTTGGTGTGGGGGTCAGGGTCAACTGGGGCAGCAAGTTTTCTACCTGATGAAAAGAATCCTGGACTGGTGTCTGTCTACTACCTGTTTCAACACATCACCATATCCTCTACCATGTTTTGAAGCTCACATCCAGTGAGACTTGCCTGGCTGCAATGTGCCAGGCTGCATATAGAACCAATGCCACCACCCTGGCCCTTTCAGGATGTCTCTGAATGGGCAGAAGATGAATGTTCCCTAACCTGGAAATCATGAGGCTGAGCTGCTCCTAAGGATTCTGGACCTGTAGAAAAATGAACAATTAGTGCATTAATACTATACAGAAATCACTTTAGTCCTTATATTATCTTTGCACATAAATACTCGCAGTTATATATAGTAATGAAATCAGTTAAACACAGAAAACAGGATTTATTATTTGACATTTCTTCTTTTAAATGGTAAAATTTTTACTCATACTTACCAGCACCCTTAGTAAGTATTTCTAATCTCCTATTTTGTTGGGCAGAGATGTATTCTACCTCCTCAACAGCTGCCTAAAGAACAAAACAGCATGGTTATTTACCTGTCTGCAACTTGTTTTTCTTAATATTTCTGACATAATTACTAGTACTTCTTTGTGAGGCATTTCAGTTAATATTCCACTTACTTAGCATAAGGGATTATTTCTTTAAACATTTATTTATATCTGAAATATGATTTAATTTATTAAGCATGGAAGTAGCAAAGCACAGATACTGTGTTAATATTTCCTTTAATGCAAGTTGAAATAGCAGCAGTGAGCCTTCATTCAAATTCATACAATTTTATATGTGTGCACAGGTTATCTGAGGAGGAGTGTCATCTGGAATCTTACCAGACATTTCCTGTGTAGGTTCTACATTCAGCTATTCTGGTTTGCATACTTAAGTTGCAGTTTTAAATACTATGATATGAACATTCATGAGGCAAAGCAGAAACTGAACACACATAAAAATGTAACAATTAAAAGGAAGCTTTAACTTCCTTCCAGATCAATCTTCAATTAAAAAAAAAACACATTTACTATTTTATTGAAACAAAACATATTTACTGTTACAGATGGATGCAGTGCACATACTTGATAACAATAATAATGTGTGCGTTGATAAATTTCTGCTTAATAAGTGTAAGCTTATAAGGCGATTGTTTAAAATATACACAAAAGTAATACAACTGGTTATCTCTCACTAAACTGTGTGCTGGTTATTCACATGCTACTCTAACCTCCAGCCCTTCCCAAATAACTTCCAACCCCCTCCCCATTCTCCACTTTCGTTATGATGTTGTGCCTTATTGAGTTCAACCATATTGTGCATGCAGTTAGTATTGTGGAAGAAATGGCTGTCTATACAACCAAAATCTTTAATTTACAAAAATTGTCTACATGTATTTCAAGTACTAACTAAGGTAATAGTGACTGTATAGGAAATTATGTGGCAGTACAAATATATATTTTTTGTTTGTGTATAAATATGTGCATTTATATACATGAAAAAATAATTGTAAGAGTACTCATGCAGATGTGCATATGGATTTTACACATGTATATGCATAATTACATATATTTCCTTACTCATAAATATCCATTTATATTTATACACAAAAGTGTGCAATCACATGATCATTCTATGTTTGTATACATACAGATATGATCATGTTTGTTATCCATTATAACTACATAATAGACTCATATTTGCAGTTATACATACATTCATTTCTTCTAACAGATACTTCAGTTCTTCAGCATTTTTATAGTTTATTTTTTAAACCCATAAGTGATATGATTTAAAAAAATATATATCTACAATAGCAGTCTGGCATTCTTACTATCAATTAGTCAACCCACTCAGCCAGGTGCTCAGGCTCATTCTTCTATGAGTCATCATACCTGTATTGCTACTTGGGGCCAGAGCAGGTGACCTCTATCAGGGTTTACAGGTACTCACTCAACTTCGTCCAAATGTCAATCTTTTTCCAATCTGAACCTCTTATGCAGGATTTGAACTTATCCAGATATGAATACCTAAGAAGATTGAGCATCATTTTGGTCTGTTGGTCAGACAAGCTCATAGCATGATCTTGTGCTATCACAGGTGCTGCCTACTTTAGAAGTGCCAGCACCAGAATGAAAAAGTATGAGTTTGTCTGTGGCTAACAGGTTTAGAACCACTACCTCTGGGGTGTGACATCATCCTGACAAAACACAGTTAACAAGCAGGGGCATTAAACCTGGTACTGTTTTTTACTGAGACGTTTGGTTTTGCCAAAAATGCTTTGTCACCTATATTTTTATTTTTTAAAGGAATATTTTAACATTTCATTTATATGGTGGACAAAAGTAATTAATAATCGCATTGTTTTTTATCTTACTTACAACTCTTAATGACTGTGTGCCTTGCTGTTGATAACGTTTTGGAGTAAAGCACGTGAATTCCAGGAAGAAATAACTTCTTTATCCATTCCTTCTGAAGTATAGCAGCAGTATTAACCTTTTTTCTTTACTTCATTTTTACTGAAATAAATCCTAATGTGTGTGCCAGTATCAACTTTTAGTATTTGTTGATTGATTTGAGGTGAGAGTGTATGCCAGATGATGTTGGATGGACAGGGATTATGTTTCATGGTTGGACAAACTGACATGCATATGACTCCATATCCATTTTTCTAAACATTATCACCATAGAGAATAAGCAAAGTTATCCTTGCACTCACATGGGTTTCTGGAGAAATTTGAGGACTGCTGTAGATCCTACTATCATCTGTGGTATGTTTACAAGTACCTAAGGCCATGCTCAGGAGTAAGTGACACTGAACTCGTGAATAAGTTTAACACTGCCATATTAACTTCTGATTACTTGAGTTAGGTGGCAAATGGCTAAGAAACCATGGACTTTTTCAAGTAATACAATAAATATTAGAAATATTGCAAATTAAAATTACAGTTCTAACAGATGTTAGCTTGCTGGGTTTACTTAAAATAATATTTGCTTTAATGATATTCTAGACATATGTGGACTGATATATGAATAGTGTAAAACTGTCATTTATAAATGAAAATTCATTACAGTAGCAGTGGAAATGCATAATGATCACTGAGAAAGATACATTTATTTTGCTGTCATTTAGTGATTTTGCATACATGATTGAAATGCAGTGATGTGATTCTGAAGTAAAGTGTCAAGGATGTTTTGCTGGCACAACACGCATGCATCTTTTCTGGGAGACTTGAGTGTCACTGCTGAATGAAAAATGACAGTATTATGATTACAAGAAAGTGGTAGGGAAAGGATGGATCTGTAATGAAACTGCTGTTATGAATTTATTCATAATGATGCAAACATCACTTGACTGGACTGAGAGTCTGCACATGTATTTAACCATGGATTTTCTGTGACCTAACCACTGTTTTTTTTTTTTTTTTTTTTGTTGTGGAGCATGCTTTAATTGTTTTTTTGTGTATGACTATGGTATATTGTATTAGGAGCCATAATTATGCAAAGCTGGGAATCAAAGATAATTTTAGCCATGAGGAGAACCATATCCTCATGGCAGCCCCTAGAACATACAGCAAGTGTCTTTCTGGTAAAGGAGTCTCAAAGCAATTTGAGTGAACAAAGGTCTAGAATCAAGTGGTTATGGATATTAATGCTGTTGGTGGAAGGAACCACACATTAACACAATGCAAGAAGAGAGCAAATGATACTGTAAGATGTGCTAGAGACAAAGAGTCCCTCAATGACAATATAGGTCTGGGACAGGGTTGTGCTGGGTTGTGCTGTAACATGTCTTTGGCAGTTCTACTTGGATTTCTCACTGGTGTCATGAGCCAGGGCTCCAGTGGATATCTAGCATTGCCTGAAAGAAAAAAAAAGAGGTTTAGTATTCAGCAATATATTTTACCCTAAATAAGTACTTATTTATTTAACATTTGTTTACCAGGAAAGTCTGAATTGGAACAAAGCCAATTTTCAGTGGAAGCCCAGAGAGAAACACTCCATATGTATGTCTTTGTAATATGGAAGGAAACTGGAGTACCTGGAGAAATCCCACACAAACACAAGGGAGGACATAGGTTCATAGGTAAGTACTAGGTTATCTGCCCGAGGGCATCTATAAGCCTAGCCAGAATGTGTTGGCTTTCGCCACCCCCTTAGATTAGTTCCCTGTGCCTTGGTCCAGCAAAGCCATTAGTTCCCTGTGCCTCTGTCCAGCAGAGCCACTGCAGTGATCCCTGGGGTAATTTTTCTGTTTCCCATCCACTCGTCAAGGATTCTCTTGAAGAGTGTTAGTGAGAGGCTCTGCCTAATATAGATTGGAATCCTGTTCCTAAGCATGGGGAGTATCTGGGACAGGAATCTATCCCTCCAGCATGTCCTATTTATCATTGTGGTGAGGTTTACATCCCTAGAGCATGTGGCTCTTGGGGATTTGTTTTTTTTTTTTTTTAGGTGGAGCATGTCCATCAATTCTGGGTTGGACGTGGCCTTGTATGTCAGGCAGCGATCACCTCTGAGTAAGCAGTATGCAACTGAGTACAGCTGGAGTTTCTTCAGTCAGGCTGCATGGGGCATATGTTTGAGGCCAGTAATCCTCTTGGTGAGGTACTTCTGTGGTTTATCCAGCTGTTGCAGGTGTCTTGTATGGTACATTCCAAATGGGGCATTGTACTCTATGATGGGTCTGATGAGTGATGAGTAGAGGGGCACAATAACCTCTTTTGTTCTAGATGTGACCCTTTTGTGATTAGGTGGGCCACATAGAAGGCTTTTCTAAACACCTTGGCAATATGATTATCAAAGGAGAGATTACTATCTACTTGGGTTCCCAGATCCCTTATTACATTTTCTGTATTTAGGGGACTACCACATATGTGGTAGTTCACGGGTACTTTGTTTTTTCCCAAAGGGAATGACTATGCACTTTTTGGCAGTTAGCTTGAGGCCATGATTTTGACACCAGGTATCTATCTCAGTGAGACCCTTTTGGAGGATGTCTGTATCAGCTGGAGAGTCAGTTATGGCCCCCAGTTTGCAGTCATCTGCAAACTTGGTCAGCCA
This sequence comes from Protopterus annectens, assembly GCF_019279795.1. Taxonomy (NCBI): domain Eukaryota; kingdom Metazoa; phylum Chordata; order Ceratodontiformes; family Protopteridae; genus Protopterus; species Protopterus annectens. The sequence continues at coordinate 1,387,375,995 of NC_056737.1, forward strand.
TAGTCCTCCTGTGCTTGCCTTTATCTCTGAGAAGTATATACCAAACAGGAGGTGTCCCAGGACTGAGCCCTGGGGGATGCCACTTGGAACTGGTTTAGAGTCAGACCTAGAGCCTGCAACTCTCACCGTGTGGGTTCTATCCATGAGCCAATTGGCAACCAATCTCGTGATGTAAGGGTTTATGTTCAGGATAGTGAGCTTGTCTATAATACCAGAATGGGGAATGGTGTCAAAAGCCTTTGCAAGGTCTAGGTAGGCTGTGTGGACCACCTTTCCCTCATCTAAAGTCTTGGTACTGTCTCAAAGAAGTCCACCAGGTTTAGGAGGCATGATCTGTCCTTAACAAAGCCAAACTGGGTAGGGTCCATTGTTTGAAGGTTTCCAATGTCTCTGTTAATGAATTCCATGATGATGCACTCCGTAGCCTTGCAGACCAGGCTAGTCAGGCTTATAGGGTAATAGTTCCCGGGGTTTGTTGTGGCTGCACCTTGGTGGAGTGGGTTAACTGTTGCGGTGTGCCACTCGATGGGTACATAGCCTGTAGAGAGGCTGAGTTGAACAGTGTGTTTAGGTGAGGGGTTAGTTCATTTTGGAGCTTGTATAAGACACAGCCTGGAACACTGTCTGGTCCCATTGAAGCTGTATTTTTGGCTTTGGATAGGGCTGTTTTAACCTGTGTGTCAGTGATCGCCAAGGAACTATGTTCTTCTGGTATGGTTATGGGCCCTTTAGGGGGTGAGGGGAGTGAAGTTTCCACTAAACCTGTCTGCCAGAATGTTGGCAATATCAATCTGTTCAGTGTATTTTGTGCCATTCTGTGCCAACTCAGAACAGATCTGAGAGTTCCACTTAGGTTCTTGACATAGCTAAAGAATGCTTTGTGATTATCTTTGGAGTCCTTGGCAATTTGTCTTTCAAAGCTAGCCTTGGATGATTTTATGAGGGATCGTAGTTTCTTGCTGATACTGATCAGGGACGTCTTTCCTTCTAGGGATTTTACTCTTTTCTGCACTAGTTTCCTCCTTCTATTGTATAGCTTGTTTATGGCAGGGGTCCACCAGGCTGGTTTCCTTTTCTTGGAGAAGTGCGTCTTGGTTTTGCTTGGGATAGCATCATCCATGCATTCTTGTAGGTGCTCAGAGTACCTTTGTAAGGGATTTAGCAGCTTGGACAGCATTGTCCTTTAGCATGGGGGCTGTGAACCTTTCCACCTCGGTCTTAAGTAACGTGAAGTTTGCTTTTGTAATGTTTTTCACAGTGGTTTCCTTGATTGGGGATGGGGGGGGGCGGGATGTGGATATCCACAGTGATTAGTCTATGGTTGGATCTAACCAATGGGGGTTTGACATGCAGACTTTGCAAAAAGGCACCCCAGCATCGAACTAGAGGACCTCTTTGCTGTGAGGTGACAATACTACCGCTGCACCACCATGCCATCCTACTTAAAAAAATAAGAAAAGAAAAAAAATTCCACTTACCAACAAGATGTCCACTGGGCATCCTACCATACAGGAAGAGGTGGTAGAGTGAGCTAGTGTGTCAGATATCAGAGTCATGTGCACTGCCAAGATGCTGTGTAGAGACGTTGGTGATGCATCCTGATATATCTTACCTTTAAATTAACAAAATGGTAGGCCTTCCTATTATAGTAATGCCTTCCCCCATGGACCAGATGGAGCCATAATTCCATAATTGCAACATGAGTACAATCTATTGCATTGAGTGCCTCAGGAAAACATGCCACCCCATAAAAGGCACACATAGTTCGGGCTTGGTCCTGAGGTAACACTGGGAAATAGTACATCAGTGAACTGCTGAAGGAAACTCTAGTCAGAAGTCTGTGAGACATCCAATGTGCCCCCAGACAGTCTCTGCAAGGTCCCCATTGCAAGTATAGTGAGGGCTATACATATCTTTGTATGGACAGGGAAAGAAAGGTTATACATAACATCAGTGCCTTTGTGGAGGGCCATACACACTCACTAAGACTATTACAATATCCCTGTCTACTTTTTGGCTTGGTAAGGACAAGCAGCTCACACTAAGAAATAGCAACGCCAGCAGCAAGTGACAGCATAGCATCATTATGGATTGCAAAGTAGATAGAAAAGGCATGATCGTGCCTTTTTCAAATAAATCTTTATACAATGCAGAAATGCATTGAAACTCTGAGTGTAAATATCATATAAACAGAAGAAGGACTCACTATTATATACAGTTTTACATAATTTCTCATTCATGTCTCATTGTAACTTCAAATGCTTACTCCTTTTCATGGCCATCATGCATTAGTATAAATGGCCTCTGTGAACCACAGCTTTGCTGCAGGAATGCACAAACAGTGCAGATAGCCTATACATGTTCACCTAATGACTATGAATACAATCCCAAGTCTCAGGTGCCTCCTTGAATTTGTTAATAACCATAGAAGTAAAAGTTAACTAGAAGAGATTGACTGCATTAAATAAAATGAGGAATATGAACAGACAAAGTCGTGGGAAGCAGGCTCTAAAGGAAGATGAGGAGCTGGCAAGGGAAGCAAAGAAGTATAACAAGCAAGTAAAACAAAAATCACAGAGACACTATACAAGAATACAGACCATAATAGCACTAATAGTTCATTAACAAAAAGAACAATGCAGACAAAAGGAAGGGGATTGCAAAAAATTATAGTTGTAAAAATTAAAAGTGAAGGAGGTATAACCAAGTCAATGAAGAACTTATCTACTAAAAATAAAGTGCTGTGAGGTCTTCCACTGACTACATGTAAGATATTAAAGGACTCAACAGAAGAATAAACTAAATGTGCTAATTGACAGTGTCCCAATAGATATGTTGTGAAGGAAGTAATGTTTTCTTAAGAGCAAATTAGTAGGACTGGTTATATTGCTATAAAAGTAATAACCTGTTGATGGGTAGTGGGTATAAAATATCTCCTGAATCTTCTTTGACAGAAAAATAACTTGGTGCACATGCATGACTCTTTACACAGGAGAGAGGATAACTGTAAAATAAGTTAAATTTCAATTTATTATTATTTTTTTTTACATTTTTTTTACTGGGAATGTCCAGCTGAACATAATGTCCTTCGTCAGTAGAGGCCTGGGGAGATAAGCTCCAAATATAAGTTAGCATAGTTAATAAGACATAATAATAAAATACAACATAACAATACAAGCAGTAGGTAACATAACAACATTCTAAATATGATACATTCAGAGTATTTATAGTTACATTTAAGGTTACACAAAGAACAATTTCAAGCAAGTAGATTTAATTTTAAAGATCAACTGCAAAATTATTTTGTAACATTTTCCCATAAAAGTGCACTTGCATGTATCTTCTTGTAAGTTAACAGTATTTTTATTGAAAAACAAGTTTATAAATAATTATTAGTTTTAAAAGTCTGCCTTTTAAAACACAAGCTAATGCAGAAATACTATAAAGCATTCCTCATTGCCCAACATTAGCTAAAGTGGCAGCGAGTTGTACATACATAACCGACACCAAAAGAACTAATTAGTAAACTGTTAATAGGAAAACAATTGTAAATCAGTCTTGCAACTGTCAAACAAATATGTCAAATAGTTAAACTATTCAAGTGGTAGTGATTTTTTTTCTCTTTCTTGTCAAACTGGTAAACTGCTATTTTGACAGTTTGACAATTACCTGATTCATTTGCAATTGTTTTTGTATCAACAGTGAGTCTTGCCACATGACAATTAGTGAAGGACAAGGAGGGCATTTTTGTAATGCTTCTTTGCTCAACAGAAGCTTTAAAATGTATTTTTACAATATGAATTACTAAGAAACTTTGGTTTTCCATAAACAAGTGATCACAAGCGTGAAAATAAAGAAAACATGTAATTCATGTTTATAAATTACCAAGGTATATTATCAAATATTACATGCAGTAATAAGAAATGTAATAAAGGCTAATCTTATTTACAAATGTTTGCATTCCTTGAAGTGCTGAGTAAAGATACAAGTCCAAACTAGTGCAGCAGAATTCTGAAGTAATACATCAGAAGTCTTGCCTTGAAATGTTGATCCACTACGAAGATTGTTTGAATACTGTACTTTATGTATTTGTTCTGTGCTGTGTTGTGCTAGGCTGTCCTGTTCTGAGACACAGTAAGGATTGTTGTCCTGGAATAAGGTTTGCACTGCAGGTAGTACCTCTCCAATTTTGCGGAATTCCATCTATCTCTAGTTCAACAGAAGCTGCAGGATAATACTGCTGGGTGACCAATAGCTTGACTACTCCTGCAAATTGTTTAAAACTTTAACTAACTTCATCTTAATTTTTTTTATATATTTACAGCAGTCCATATTAGTGGCCAGTTGAGAGGTTTGGCTGGTTTGCCTGTTTTAGATCTTAAGTGGTTGGCTTGCTGTAAACATTTCTAACTGTTTAGGACCTATAATGTCATCTGCTACTTCTTAATTGTTCTCAAAGGTAGTTATCTTCCTGGTCACCACCTACTTTTCTTCTTTCCACTGACTGATTCTTTTGGAATTTTTGTCAGTGCTTCACAGCCATCAGCTGTTTCTATTCCCCTCATTTCTGTTTTCTTTGTTGTATTTTCCTTGTTCTCGTTTCTTTTCTTTTATTTTATTTCCTAAGCCAGCTTTACATAGAACAACACACATATTTAGAAATAACTATCTTTATAAGCTGTGCAATGGTACTATGAAACATACAGCAGAGTAAGATTGTAGAGATAATGGGTTTATATTATACTGATGAAACGGCATTACAGCGAATGCCATTTTGACAACACATATAGAGTGAAATCCAAAAACAGCGAAAGCTCAGGTCAGTGATTTCTTTCCTAGGGAAAAAAAATTGCTTGGCCTGAGCCGTAAAATTGCCATTTACCCCACTGCAGTGCGATCACGGAGTTGGTATAGGGGAAGTGTGAGGGGGTGAAACCGCCCCACTTTTAAATATTTTAACTGGTGTATTGTGTCTTGTTGGTCTACCGATTTTTTTTCCCTAGGAAAAAAGTCTGTGACCTGGAGTTTTGCTGTTTTCTGATTTCGCTTTTTATGTGTCGTCAAAACAGCATTTACTGTAATGCCGTTTTGACAATATAATATAGACCCCCGATAACTACAACTGCACATAGATATACAGGAGAGATACAGATGCTTCATCTGGTAGGTTTAGCTTATTTAGTCTTTTTGTCAGTACCTCCAACAATAAATTTCATTTTCTCAGTGAACTGTAATGTCATCCCATTTCCCAGTAATGTAGAAAAATATTCCATCGTATGTCTTGTTGAGAACTATCCAGAAAGGTGACTCTGTTGTTTGCCATTTTATACTCATGCATGTATATACCTATATAGACATAACCTCTGTAAGTTACTTTCAGAGCATAAATATTATTGCCATCAAGACATTCCATCACATCTCAGAGCAGCGTATGATTCATATCTTCTAAATCCACAATTCAGTGGGACCACAAATGACCTATATTGTTACAGACCATAATCTATGGCAGTAGGGGGCTATTCTACTGTCCAAAATTACATGCGCACATGCTTCTGGAACCTGGAAAAACCAATCCCATTCCATTTTTCATTATACACAGTGTTTGAAGTGTACTGCCATTGGGACTGTCATTTGCTTAATAATCTAAAATAAGCAAAGGTTATTGCACAACTTGATTAAACTATTTTTTTTTGTAAACATAGTATTCAATCCCATTGGGCAGCCACGGTGGTGCAGTGGTTAGCATTGTCGGCTCACAGCAAGAGATTCTCCGGTTTGATCCTTGGCTGGGGTGCCTTCTGTGTGGAGTCTGCATGTCCTCCCTGTGGTCGCGTGGGTTTCCTCCGGGTGCTCCGGTTTCCTCCCACATCCCAAAGACATGCTGGAGGTGGATTGGACACTCTAAATTGTCCCTAGGTGTGAGTGTGTGTGTGTGCCTTCTGTGGAAGGTTGGGCGCTGGGCTGGCAACTCGACACTGTAAAACTCTACTGCCAATCATGAGCGGACAGGTGATCTGCTGTGGCGACCCCTAACCGGGAAAAATCTGAAAGAATAAGTATTCAATCCCATTCTTGCCTCACCAGTTCTTTCTCCAGCTACTCATGTCAGTCTTGATTGTCCATGTGTAACTGAAGTGTTCAAGCTTGTTTTGCTTTGCCAGATAAAGATTAAGAGAAACTTTTGCATCCTTTTTATAGACGATGCATTTGTCAACAGATAACATGTGAGAGTTCTACAGAAAGACTTTGAGTAGTAACTGAAGAGGGATTGTGTATATTGCAAACCAGACAGAAGTAGATTATTAATAACCCTCTGATGTTTTTTCATATAGGCAGAAAAGCCTAGTTTCTGATGTACATAAATCAGGCCAAAAGTGCATATTCATCTCCATCTACATGTGCCAGCAGCTTAGGTTTGCATAAATTAAAACTTTTGAGAAGTGTCAGAATCTACTCATGAGCCACATGTCTTCTATCTGGTCTATCCATTAAGATGTTTCCAGCATTTATTATCCATAAGATGAGGGTTCCTTGCCTTGATCAACCTCTTCTACTGTCTATGAAAGTGTTGTAGCTCGAAGTAAGGAGAATGCAGTGAGGTACTGCAGCCTCAGACTTAGCACATGCTGCCCTTATTCATATTTCTACCTCTGCTTTCTGAGGATTACTATAATGGTCTTTAAAATGTCAAAGGGAAGCATTCAAATGACCTTAATTTGAATGTTTTATACCACCCCTGCAAAGCTTTGTTGCTACAGAAGAAGAAGAATAACAGAGGGGCAGAGAAAAAACAAACAGAGTAGGGAAAAAGAATTATGTACAAACTACTTGACCAATAGCTACACCTTTGAATGGGCAGCTCTAATCGGACCCCAACAGGAATAACCAAGGTAATCGTATATAATGGGCCACTATCACATGTGATGTGGAACCTATATAAACAAGGTAATAGTGTATATAATGGGCCATTATCACATGTGATGTAGAACCCTATATAAACAAGGTAATAATCAATAATAGGCCACTATCGCATGTAATGTTGAACCCTATATAAACAAGGTAGTAGTATATAATGGGCCACTATCACATGTGATGTGGGAACCTATATAAAAAAGGTAATAGTATATAATGGGCCACTATCACATGTGATGTGGAACCCTATATAAACAAGGTAATAGTGTATATAATGGGCCATTATCACATGTGATGTGGAACCCTATATAAACAAGGTAATAGTGTATAATGGGCCACTGTCACACGTGATGTGGAACCCTATATAAACACTGTTAGTCTCAGGTCAGTATTATACATATCTGTATACATTATAAGCTGGTGTCTGTGTAAAGCCATCTACACTTTAAATCCATTTCCCCATGTTAATATGTGTCCACAGCATCCCTGTACATAACATTTGTTTTGGGTATATAGTCTAAGAATGTGGGACAGCATGTTCTTGGCTTAATACTATCCATTATTCAACAGGCATAACTATAATTCTTCAGCATTGTTCCCATCTGAATCATAGTTGTTGGGTCTTTCAGCTTTTCCCGGTTAGGGGTCGCCACAGTGGAACTCCGGTTTGCTAATGATTGGCAGTAGATTTTTATGTGCCGAGTTGCCGGACCTGACGCACAACCTTCAACGAAGGTACGCCCATTCACGCATGTCTCCACACAGAAGACGCTCTAGCTGAGAATTGAACAGGACAATGTCTTACTGTGAGGCGACAATGCTACCGCAGCACCACCACTGCAGTATATTAATTTCATCATAGTCATAACGTTAATATGTCCCAAGCACTACATTTGTCCCAGCCTGTCAAAGGATGTAATCTTGTACTCAGACAAGCTGTTCAAATATACTGATCTGGTCAATCCTTTTCTGCATCATGCTGGACACCATGCATGCATAAACCATATCTGTAGTCATATAGTCAAATATGCATCCAGTTACATAAATGATCCAGGGACCATAATGGATGCACACCCGCTAATTGTGAAAAGTACTTGATGGGGAGCAGTCTCCCATTCTTGAATATCCATTTACCCTAGACCCCTTAGTTCCAGATATATGCCATTTTTATACCACTTAGTGTACTTTGTCAAGCACCCTGTAATGTATGTTTATACAGAAAAGTACAACACAAAATAAATCAAATTTTCAGGTATTGTTACACCAGTAGGTTGCAGCTGGCTCTGTCTTGATGAATTCCAAACACTGGATTGAATACTTCATCAGATTTAGCTCCCTTAGGTAAAGGCCTATTATAAAAATGAAAAAGAAATTGTGCTGACTTTTTTTCTAACATGTAGAATCTGTTCATCATTGATATTTTTGCCTTCAGCAATCAAGTCCTGATATGGTTCTTCCTAGGCAAAAAGATAAGGTTGCAGACTTTGGAATACCTTTAATCATTTCCCTTTGAAATTTAATTCCATATGGGACCACGATGAACAGCCAAATGACAGTGTAGCAAAATCTGGTTCACTGAATCTGATTTGCTAAATTATTTGTCACCTAATTCCCTCCCTGAAAGTAAAAATGTATTCAGGGATGCTTTGGGTCAGGCTATATTTCACCATGGGTGCAAGTGTATCACAACAAAAAATGGAAAACGCCACTTTGACAAAACATATTAAATAATTGTGTTTTCCTGTATACATCAAACTGTGATTCAGCCATCTACAGCAGATCCATTACAGAAATTGGCTGCTGCTGACAAATGCTAAGGGCAGGAGTTTAACAAGAAAATCTTGTTTATCCAGTCTGTAAATATTCTTTTCATTCAGACTTGCAGACTACAAAAAACTAGCAAGTTTTCCTTTTTTTCTTTTCCTTTTGACTGATAATTGAATACAGTGTGTTAATTATTGATAGCTGAGTCATTCTGACTCCTATTAAAACCAGCTCAAAGAAGTTCTATGTGTTGTAGGGTTTGTGAACTACTCATAAGTGATAGCAAAAGTAAATTATCAGAAAAAATAATATTCAGTTGCTTTGTGTATCTTGCATTTTATTTCTAGTTTAACCCTTGTTTACTACAATAATTTATCAGTTTATTAGTAAGAAATTGTTTCTTTTGTTTAGAGTTTTAATAGCTGTCAAAATTTAATAGTGGAATTACTAAGGCATATTTATTTAACATGTGTTTACTGGGAAAGCCCAACAGGGTATGAGCCCATTTTAAGCAGAGGCCCAGAGAGAAAAGGTCCTAGTACACATTAAACAGAATTAAAAAAATGGATAATGGTTACAAATTTTAAGATAATAACAAAGTAGTACAATGTGTGAATGCAATAAAAGAAAATAAGCAAAATATAAGGCAAACAATAAGGCTGACCATATATTATATACAAGATAGAAGATATTTCCTAATATGCATGTTACATAATGATGCATGAAAAATATATAACAGAATATACTTATTCATAAAAATCATATACTCTTTCTGGCAGGAGAACTAGGTAATACGTTTCAGTCATAAATTCTGGGATAGATAAATGTTAGTGTAAACATATAAAGAAAGGACATTAGAAAGTTAAGGAATTAAAGAGAGGTGAGACTAGATGGTAGGTAATCCAGGAAGGGAAGTAGGATGTATCAAAAGAAAGTCTATTAAGAGTGGGGAAGAAGGGAATAGAAAAGAGTGCTAAGATGGCAAGGAGCATGACAAGATCCAATTATTGGTTAGATGTTCTTTCAGCCTAGACTTGAAGAAATAGTAGTGGCATATAAGTCTGGTTGCTTCTGGAATGCTATTCCATGATTTGGCAACACAATGAGAGTACACAACACAGTGAGAGTACAGACCAACCCCATTAGATATTTGAGGTTTGTACATAGATAGTCGATACTTGTGAGAGGAGCATAGGTCATAAGATGGAATATAGTGTTGAAGTAGTGATGAGAAGTTGTACAGTAGTTTGTGAGTTCATGTTAGTTGATTACAGGTGAGAAGGTGTGAGCAAATTTAGGGACTTGAGAGCAGAACAATGTTGAGAGTAGTGGCCCTGCCCTGTGGCAATTTAGCTAGTTTATTATAACACTAAATTTTGCTTTGAGGGAAGAGTGAAGATTGGTTAGGATAGGTGAGGCATATAGAAGGGAGGGTAAGAGATAGGTGGTGGCAAGTGTTACTCTTGTGGAGTTAGAGATTAATTTCTTAGCCCTATACATCATACCCAATTTTTGATTTTTTTTTATTTTGTTGCTGATATGTAGGTCAGACTTAAGATTGTTGTCAAGAGTTACACCTAACAGTTTTATATGTGAAACAACATCAATTGAAGTATTGTTCAGGAAAGTAATAGCAAAGTTAGTGGTATTGGAGAAATTTTTTTTTTTGGGGGGGGGTTAAGTGGTAAATGGTTGATGGTGAGCCAAGATTCAATGGAATTGAATGCTTCCTGTGTTAAACTTTGTAGAAGAGAGAGAATCCTGGCAGAGCAGATTAATGTCGAGTCATCAGCATATTGAATTAGGGTGGCTTGTTTGGTGACATTATTAAGATGGTTAATAAAAATGTTGAAGAGAAGTGGACCTAGTATTGAGCATTGGGGGTACCCCAATGCTAACAGGTAAGTAATGAGAGAAGTTCATAGGTTCATAGGTTCATAGATTAGTACTAAGCTAACTGCCCTTGCGAGCCATTTTAAGCCTAGCCAATTATCCCTTGTGAGACTCAAACCCTGCACCTTGTGTTTGTAAGGCAAACACCTTAACCATTAGGCCACCCTCCCAACCCTGAGGTTAAAAGTTAAAGCTCCATTTGACATATTGATATCTGTTAAAGAGATAGCTAGTGAACCATTATAAGGATGTTTTGGTAAAGCCAAGAAGAGATAGTTGGGATAAGAGTTGGGGGGGAGACAATATCAAAGGATTTGGATAGACCTAAGAACAGACAACAGACAAAGTTTCCTGAGTCATGAGCTTTGTTGACAGTTTCAATAAAGGATAGTAGAGCAGTGATAGTACAATGTGCTGGTCTGAATCCATGTTGGGTGGTAGAGAGAAGATTATTGTCAAGTAGTTATTGAAGAAGTTGTGAATAGATACATTTTTCTAGAATTTTTGATAGTGGAGAAAGAGCAATCTTCTTACTACCATGTATACTACTCACTCAGTCTCCTCTCTTACTCCTCTATCTTCCCTTTCCATCCCATTAGCCCTTCTAGCTTGTTCCACCTTCGTGTGGAGCTTCTGCTTTATATCTGCTTGAGTTTAGTGCAATATTTGTGTATAATATTTAGGTATATGAGTTTAGAACAGTATCTGTTTGAGCTTAGTACTATCTGCATATGCATCCTACCTTTATTCCTAGCCTTTAGCTAGATAACGTATATCTGTTCATTACTATGTTCCATATTGTATGTATAGCTAATGTTTGCTGCAGTATGTATTATTTGCTATTGTATGTATTTTCAATTGTTCTTCATGTACTCTGCTGCTCATTTATTGTTCTGTGGAGCTTTTCTCCCTGGGCCTTCACTGAAAAAGGACCTGTGTCCAGTTGGAATTTCCCGGCAAATAAATGTAAATAACTAAATAAATAAATAGCAGTTGGCCTATATTTAGAGATTTCTGTGGAGGTGCCACCTTTGTGGACAGGAAGAATGAAGGATTTTTTTCCACAGGGAGGGGACATAAGCCTCTTGATGGATCTATTAATAATTATGGAGACTGGGTAGGCAATTGAATCAGCAGCCATTTTTAGGGATTTGTTAAGAAGATTGTCTGCAGAGGGGAAACATGTCTTGAGCTTGCACAGGAAGGATTTCATGAAGGAAGTAGGAACTAGTTGAAGGGAAAATGTGTAGAGACAGGTAGTAAGAGGCTGAGAGAGGGTAGAGGACTGCTTCCTTCAGTCCAGGGTTCCATTCCCAGTCTACATTTGTCTACTCTGTGATTCAGTGAAGTGTATGTTGTTATGACAAAGCTTTATAAAAATGGCAATGGCTTCATAAGGGTGGTAGGTATAGTGGGTTAAAGCAGAAAGAAAATAAACAGACTAACTTAAAAGTTTCACCCTGTTAAATCCTTTGTATAAATTCTGAAAACAAAAAGGCAGGAGGAATTTATTAGGTAAACTTTTCAATGGGTACAGAAAGCCAGGAGGAATTTATCATGGGAATTCTTCAATGTGTCTATGAATGTTTTTTTTAGTATTGAAAAATGTTTAGCTTTTTTGCACAGAGAAATGTAAGCAACTATTAAGAAATTGTGTTTAATGCTGGTTTATTGCATTGTTGAGGTCTTACATTAAAATTTGAAAGACTGCAAAATATTGCAGAATTTGTACAAAGGATTTAACATGCTAAGCAGAAATAGTCATGTTACTCTTTTCCACTCTGAAATAAGCTAGATACAGAGAACTATATGTGGCACAACCAAAGACAAACGTGATCAAACCTTACAGAGAGGAACTTTTAAGTCAGTCTGTATATTTTCTTTCTGCATTAACCCACCATACCTACCACCCTTATGAAGCCATTACCATTTTTTATAACGCTTTGGCATAACAGTATAGCATACACTTCCCTGAATCACAGAGTAGGCAAATGGAGACTGGGAATGGAACCCTGGACTGCAGGAAGCAGATCAGTAATAGCTAATAACTCATGGCCTTAATCCTTTGCACAGGCTGCTAGACAAAAAAAAAGTTTCCACTATGAGTTGGCAAAGTTTAACCTCATGAGGATCAGAATTCCCACCCTGCATTCCACAACTAAAAAACTCCCATAACTTCAAACTTATGTATACCAACTGTAAAACCAAAACTAGAACTCACAGCAACTCAATAGTCCAACAAGCACAAAAAAAGTTCTAGTGAAGTAGTCACGATCCACTATTCAATTCCTTTTATTCATCCACAAAAATAATCACTGGTTTAGCGCTTTCATCTACGCATCGTAGACTTCATCAGAACAATAATTACACATTACAAAAGCCTATATATACAAAAATAACCGCCAAAATCTAACAATCAATTAATTAAGTATGCAATTATCTTAAAGTCACAGGTATATCTTGTGATGTATTCATGTAATCCTAAACAAAATAGTTTCACATTGATAATAAATAGAAAAAATTATAAATTTTTTTTTTTAAAAAAGCTTATAAAAAAGCTGCATAAATTGCTTTCCATATTACCAACTTCTTGAAACCATTTCATTAATTCATAAAAGTCAATTAATTCTTAGAATAATTATTGCACATATTTTTTTAAAAATTATATACAACCTTAGTGTACTAGAATATTAATACATTTGATTAAAAACTTCATATTAAAATACATTTCAGTACCATAATGTCACTGTATTAGTTGATAAAATTCATAACTTTTTGTATAACATTTTCAATATGCCTTATAATATAGTATGTACATATACAAGCTATTCAATATAGACGTTCATTTCATCCAATTAATTTCTCAAGAGAGGTTTAGTGGGTATACAATCATTTAATCCTGGGGGTGTTGCTGCATTTAACCTAATTTGCCACTTTATTTCTTTCTCTGACACTAAAGCCTTAATATCACCCCCCCTAGGATTCATTTTCACCACTTCTAAAATACCAAACAAGAACCCATCACAGTCTGAGTATGGTATGTTGTAGTATTATTTATATATTCAACAAACTGGATGAATTCTTCCTTTTCTCCCTTCCATAGAATAAAAATATTGTCCAGATAACGGACATATAGTGTCATATACTTGTACCAGGGTGAAGCAATCACATATTCCCTCTCCCAATCTAATAAAACGAGGTTTGCATAAATGGGGGCACAAGCTGCCCCCATTGCTACCCCATTATTCTGCTTATAGTATTCCCCATCAAAGTATATGAAATTGTTATCTAAAACGATGCTAATAAACTCATGTATTAATTCTTTCTTATCTTCACCCAATTCACTGATGGTATTTACACTTTTCATAAATCTAGTTATACCATCATCCTTTGGTATACATGAAAATAAATCCTTAATATCTACCGTTGCAAAAAGTAGTTTAGAATTCCATATATCCTGTGTACACTTCCCGAGGAATTCCCATGAGTCTACAAAAATGACCGCCAGAATCTAACAATCAATTAATTAAGTATGCAATTATCTTAAAGTCACAGGTATGTCTTGTGATGTATTCATGTAATCCTAAACAAAATAGTTTCACATTGATAATAAATAGAAAAAATTATAAAAAAATTTTTTTAAAAAAGCTTATAAAAAAGCTGCATAAATTGCTTTCCATATTACCAACTTCTTGAAACCATTTCATTAATTCATAAAAGTCAATTAATTCTTAGAATAATTATTGCACATATTTTTTTAAAAATTATATACAACCTTAGTGTACTAGAATATTAATACATTTGATTAAAAACTTCATATTAAAATACATTTCAATACCATAATGTCACTGTATTAGTTGATAAAATTCATAACTTTTTGTATAACATTTTCAATATGCCTTATAATATAGTATGTACATATACAAGCTATTCAATATAGACGTTCATTTCATCCAATTAATTTCTCAAGAGAGGTTTATGAGTGGGCAAAGTTTAACCGCATGAGGATCAGAATTCCCACCCTGCATTCCACAACTAAAAAACTCCCATAACTTCAAACTTATGTATACCAACTGTATGATAGCAACAACTTAAAGAAGCAGGAAATTAAGTCCGAAAAGGGCATCACTGCCAGCAAATCTTGCTGACAGCGATTTCCAGTAAAAGCAATCTGATCTTAAGCAGGTTGAATTTCAGGAAAATGACGCTCAAGAATTCAAACTTCGTCCACCCGTAGGTTACACAAAAAAAAGATTCAGCCTTGAGCATACCATAGGATACAGTAATAACATATAATTTGGCAAAAAGCAATACTGAGAATAAAATTTTTGAAGTAGAAAAATATAACTATTTTTACTTTTTTTCTTCCACCTTTCCCACATCACACCAAGATATAACAGTTTTCTCTTAAAATGTATTTCTTCTTCACTCACATACATCACCTGATTTTGTCTAACTTATTGCAGCTCCATAAAATTTCCATAATTTGATTTGTTACGTACATTTGACATTTTTACTTTATTCTTACACTATAGTTTGACTTATAATACTGTTATATTCATCGTGCATGTTATCACTATAATAGTTTCTCTGTGTTTTCTAAATGTGTTCTTTATGTTTTATACCTACTGTACATACATTAGTAATTTTATGCATTCTTTAATTGAATAAGGGCAATATTTCCCTGATTTTGTGTCAATGTTACACTATTTATGTTGGCTTTGTCCAGAATTCATGAGCAAAGAAATAATTCAGGTCACACACACACACTCTCTCTTTCTTGCTCTATCTATCTATCTATATATATATATATATATATATATATATATATATATATATATATATATATATATATATATATATATATATATATATATATATATATATATATATATATATATATATATACATTTACAATACACACATGCACATACACGCGTATGTGCACACACACACATACACACACACACACACACACACACACTTGTCATTCTAATGCAACTAACTATTAGTGTCATTTCCCCTTCTCACTAAATGTGGCTTTTTAAGTGCTGCATATTGAAAAGGGACAGCAACATGGCAGATCCTTTCTTATAACTGCTTACTGAAGTTACCTTTATTATTTTTCTTTTTTTTAATAGATGCTTGCTAAATGCAAGTGAAAACAACATGATGGCCTTTTGTTTTTGTTTTAATTCATGCTTCACGGATGCTTAATATGCTGCTGTGAAGCTGTGGAGTTGATGCAGGCTTCTCCCCTATTCATTAATATCCTCTTAGAGAGCATTGGTTCTCCACCAGGGTATTGCAGGGAAATAATCTGTAGTAGAATGACCTAAGGCAGAAGCAGGGGATGTCAGAGTAGGAAATAATATGTAGTAGAATGACCTAAGGCAGAAGCAGACGAACTGCTCAAAATGAATGGTGGTTAATGAGAGGAAGAGTAAGGTGAGGTACCTACCAGTCACCTGAAACATTAAGAGGTGTAGATGACAACCTACCAGAAAGAATGAACTCCCAAAATGAGAAGAAAAACTAATGAAGGGATCACACTTACCTGATGCAAACTGTAGCATCCCTTGAGTCAGAATGAAAAGGGAGAACAAACTGACAGAGACTCCGGACAGACAGGGATTCATTCAACTTTTGTAAGACTACAAAAACAACAAGTTCCTATATGTGGTACTGAGCAAGACAGGCATTATGAGTAGCGTGGAAGTTAGATAACTGCTAGTACTGCCATTAAATTCACTTTAAGTGGCAGAAAATGCAGCTTGTACACCAAGACACATGGCAGATTACAGGAGTGTGAACAACACACAGTCTGAAGAAAGGGTAAGGATGGAGCTAGATAGCTGGCAGAAAATGGAGGAGTGGCAGTAAGCTGTGGGAAAAATTTGGGAATAGAAGAAGCAGTTGGAATAATGGAGATGTGACTGAGAAGAAAGAAGAGAGGATAAAGGAGCAAGGGACCCTTAAAGATAAACAACACATCCAGCTAGCACTCTAAGTATATTTTGATTACATTCTGATTTCACGGATGGTCAGGGTTCCATGTTTAACAAAAGATGATCAGGCTAGAATTGTCAATTATGCTTAGACCGAGAAAATAGGAGCAGAAATTATTGGATAGGTATGTATAGGAAGTTAATATGGTCAGATGCACTAAAGACAGACCCTTTTTGCAGAATGATGGTATGGAATGTACCAGACTTGGAAAAGTATACACACATGCACACACACAAACACAACTACATAATATGTTATTCTCCATTTTTATCTTTCTTTGTTTTAAGTTTTAGTGAGAGTACATGTATTTGTGGCTGCAGTGGTGCAGAGGTTAGCATTGTTGCCTCATAGCAAGAGGTTCTCTGGTTTGATTTTTGGTTTGAGCCCATTCTGTGTGGAGTCTGTATGTCCTCCCTGCAGTCAAGTAGTCAAGTGAGTTTTAAAGGCATACAGGTAGGTCCATGTGTGTGTGTGTGTGTGTGTGTGTGTGTGTGTGTGTGTGTGTGTGTGTGTGTGTGTGTGTGTGCCTTCTGTGAAAGTTGGGTGCCGGGCTGGCAACTCGACACTGTAAAAACTCCACTCTCAATCAATCTGCGGACCGGTGACCCGCAGTGGCGACCCATAACCAGGAGAAGCTAAAAGACATTGCTTAAGTGAGAATAAATGTATTTATTAAACAAACTACAGCCATGAAGAGAAAACTATTGACAGCAGTACTAGAAATCTATAGGAATGTGGGCATGCACTTTTGGTTACCTTTAATGTAAAATGTAAAACATGAAGGCCTTCTTAGACAAGAAGAATACAAAATCTAATAATATTAACAGAACTAAGGAAATAGCTAAATAATTATTTTGTCTTATTTAAGGTTAGAAGAAACTACAGCCAATCACAGCAAGTTGTGTGTTCAAGGCAAAGAACTAATCCTGAACAAGACATCGGTCCAACAGATAATGCACACATACACACAGATCAAATACACAGCTGCAGACGAGAGATTTCCAATTGACTTGATAGCATGTCATTTGAAAGTGAGACAAAACTGCTAACCACTGCAGAAACCCATTCAAACACAGGGAAAACACTGCACATTCTGCACTGATGACAATCCAGGCAAGAAATAAGAAAATGCTAAAAACACAATAGCATTAATAAAATACTAAGTCTAAGAAGCCTAATGAAATTATACTATCTTGAAATACTTTTTGCACAAAAACTATGTCCCCCTGAACAATCACCTCATAACAGTCAACTGAGATTATACATTAGGCTTTTCTTACAACCCATCAGTAAATCACTAGCAGTTCTCTACACCACCTTAAAAATCTATGTTGAATAACTCATCCATATGAAGCATAAATATAATGGAAAATTCTGCAATATATTTAAGTGGTGGAGTTACAAAATCATCAGGTTAATAATTCAAAGGCAAACAGTGTACAAGGCTCATTTCAACCAAAAGGTGCTCACTTTATCAATCACAAGAAGCAAAGCTTCATTCAGCGTTAAACTTACCATTAAGATGGGTAACATTAATAATGCACTCTACAAGCACGCTTGAAAAATGAAGAGGATAAATAAGCATGTATTACATAAGCATAATTTGTGGCTGGTAGTTGGCTTAGAGGGTTAAGGAACTGTTAATTAGCCAGTCATATGATCCAGTGGTGCAAGGTTTGATTCTCTCAGCCTCCATTGCTGTACTGTGTGATTCTGAGCAAGTCACTTCACCAGATATTGCTTCCAAGCTGAGTATGGAAAAGGTCCATAGAGATCAGTGCTCTACCCAAGAAAATAAAACTAAATGGTACTATCATAAAAGAACTAACAGTTACTGTATTAGTATGCAAGTTTTTAGCATATTTCAGGCCTCATAAGCCTCATAGGAAAACCCCATACACTCTTTCTTTCTTTCTGTAATTTAACCCCATCTAAATTACATCCAAACGACTCACCTCTGACTTCAGTAAGATGAAATGCCCCAGTTCAGTGTATTCAGATGTGATAGCTGGATGTCAACTTTGTTCAAACAAAAATAGCCTAGTATACCTCCTTACCTACATGCTTGAAAATGGCTGTATCCCTAATATCTGGAAAATATAAAACTTGATAGAAGTGCTAGCAAGATAATGGGGCATGATTCAGGACTCCTTTTTGAGAATCACAAAGATCTTGGATATCATCTTAACTCACAGAGGAGTTTAATATCAAACAAACTAAATGCTATCTTGCTAGGGGACTTCAGTTACCCAAGCACTGGTACATCTCTAAAAATTGAAATACTCCTAGACTTTCTTAATGGCAATGCATTGGAGTAAGTTATAAAACTACCTGCTACAATCTCTAATATTCTTCAACTGGTTCTTACCAACCTACCTACCTACCCCTTCCCCATTATGTTTCTCCTCATCTCTTTTTACATCTGACCACAAGTTAGTTATCTTCTCTGTCAGGTTTAATGGTACCCCCCCCCCCATGAAATAAAACCATCTTTTGTGACTTCTCAGGGACAAACCTACTTGAACTTATTCAAGACTTATGCAAAATTCCAAACAATCCCACACCAATGCAGCCAAATGATGTGACTGTGATATTTGCCACCAATGTTTACCAGTATATAACCAGCTGCTTGTAAAAGTCTGTACCCATCTGCCTTAAATATAATGGTAAGTTCAGGAATAAAGCTGGTGGAACCCCTATATTAATGAACTGTATAACAAAAAATGGAAAATCATGAAAAGTTGTAAGAAATCACCAACACCCCTTCTACAAGACTACTGTGAAACATGCCAGCAGGCAACCTAGGAGCACTAGTAGAAGATGTGAAGCACAACATGAATTTAGCTCACTACAGATACTAAAGGAAACTGCAAATCTTTCTTCAGTCATGTCAGGAAGTTAATGAATAACATTCAACAATTAACTCATTCATAATATCACATATTACAGTCCCAAGCGTATAGCCAATATACTAGCAGACAAACTTGAATGCTAACTTTACTCCACCTACCCACATTGTTGCACCAACCATCCCTACAAATTAAGCTTCCCCTAAAATCACATTGGAGCAAGTCCTATCAAAGCGTAAAAATAATGTTTCTGTGCCACCAGCTAACATACCAGGCCACATTCTAATCATTGTTAAGTATGCATTATCCAAGCCTCTGTTTAAACTATTCACCCTCAGCCTATCCACAGGGTTTGTCCCAGATGGCTGGAGAAGAGCCACTGTAACTCTCCTACAAAATGGTCGTCCCCTACAGACCCAGATAATTATAGGCCCATCAGCTTCATCAGTGTTATATGCAAAGCCATGGAATGTATCACAGTGGAATTCATTTATGCAGACATGAACAACTT
Organism: Protopterus annectens; assembly: GCF_019279795.1. Classification (NCBI taxonomy): domain Eukaryota; kingdom Metazoa; phylum Chordata; order Ceratodontiformes; family Protopteridae; genus Protopterus; species Protopterus annectens. Next base: position 1,387,395,933 of record NC_056737.1, read on the forward strand.
ATCTTTTCTAGAGCCCATTCAGTGAAGGGCAAGTCCTGTTTCCTGAATGGAGTAAATTTCATTAAAAAGGTTATAGAGTCTGTAAACAGTGATCACTCTTTGCATATCTTGACTGGGGCACATTATCCCCCATGCTAGTATTTTTAAAAGTTAGGCAATATTAATTATAAACTGCTACATTGGCTATTGGATTACAAGGTGGCTATCCAAGAGATTTCAAACACTGAAAATTGCTGGTATCCTCTTTCACTGTAAAACCATAATCAGTGGGGCACTGTAGGGATCAGTTTTGGGCCGTCTCTTCTTTGACATTTATTTTGCAGACATCCAAGGCAGTGAGCTTTGTACAGTTCATCAACTGATACTAAACTGACCAAAAAAGGCTAGAATATACAATATCTGGTGTACTGAAAAATAGCTAGATGCAAAAAAAAAATGCAGTATCATAGCATTTCGAAAAAAGGTGTCCCCCCTTTATATGGTATAAATGGTATTCCTCTTCAAAAAGATACAGTGACAGGGGGCTTGGATACTTAACTGGCAAGATCTCTCTCTCTCTCTCTCTCTCTCTCTCTCTCATTTGATCATTATGTTTCAACCATAGTCAGGAAATCATTCTATCACACTCAGTAAATTTCCAAAGGAAATTTCTTCAAGATTCAAATAAGTCATTCTACCACTGTACTCTTCCCTTAACACACCAAACATCAAATAAAATACCCCCTTTGATACCTACAAATCCAAGTACATTGATCAGCTAAAAAGACACCAACTATTTTTAACAAAATAAATAAAAAAAAAATATTAAATGTTTTAAATCCTTAAACTATCCACAGTTTAATACAAATTTCTGTGTACTCAGTAGCCTGCCAGTTACTCTGAGCTGACCTAAAATTCTCTTTTTGAGCCATGAAAGACCCAATCCTACCTGACCGTCTATTTCTTCACAAAACTAGTGAGTCTACAAACACCAATAATAGAGACCTAAATTTATACCAACAGATCCCAAGATGCAGTGGAGGTATAGGTTCCTAACACAACATATTCTCAGTCTATAGAATTGGTTACTACTACAGGCAAAGCAAAACACTACTTTATCTGCATTTAAGGCTAGTCTTGATGATAGTATGAGTGGACAAAAATATGCACCAGTCTTATCATGTACAACTGTACTTGCTTTGGGAAACGGGCACTATTATTTATTCAAGTGTGGCAGGAACTTTAAAGTATATCTACTTAAAGGTAGATGTGGCTAGGTCTTTTATGGCCCCTGTGATCTCTTTCTTAGTATTGTTCCAATATTATGTTCTGAATGAAAACCGTAAGTGAGCTGCTTACAATATACTATATAAAATGTATGCCTTTTTGTTTTGAATGCTCTAGCATTTTACTCTAGCTCTCTATTGAAATGCTGGCACTTAAAATGCTGGAAAAAAAAATCCCTGAAAAATCAGGAAAAGAACAACTCTAAAAATCCCTCTTGTCCTTTAAACTTCTTTTCCTCCAGAGGCTGCACCCTCTGAGCTTATATATACCATGTTCAGGATCATCATACCTCGGAGAAAAGGGAATATTGTGAGAACTGGCCATCTTGGAATTAATTTATGATAAGTCCATTTCTTTGAACATTCAGTCTCCATGTTTCAGGACTTGCTTTAGCAGGTTCCAGCATTTCAAGTGGTTACCTTTTACACTAGATATCGGCATTTCAGAAATCAGTTAGTCATCTGAAATATAGAGCGTCTTCTGTGTGATGACATGCATGAATGGGCAAAATTTGTCAGACACCAAATGCCTAGAATGGCTCCAGTGATAGAAAGTATATATTTTGGCCAAATTAGATCAGACAAAGGGGTACTAGCAAGTATCTTTTCAGTAATTTATTTATAGGCATTTGATTACTGGGAAAGTCTGACTGAGTAGGAGCCCATTTTCAGCAGAGGCCCGAGTACAAAAGCTCCAAAGTATTACAAAACATTTTATGTACAATAATTTTACAGTCTTTAAAAATAATACAAATTTAGTTAAAATAATAATACCAAATCAGACATAATATGAAAACATTGGTTAAGAATAGATACAAGTTATATGACAATGATTTAGCAGTTAGAGAAATTTTAGCCAGTTTATAGAGAAATTAAAGGTAAGTTAGTGAAATACAAACAGGATTTGCAATATGATGTAAGATAAAAGCAAGCTTGTGGTATATTTAGAAAGAAAGCCAGGGGAGAGAAATTGAGAGAAGTAAGGAAGGGAGTGGAGAAGGCAGGGTAAGGAGATATAAGGTATGAATAGGCATTTGTCCACATTTAAGGATATAGTTTATCCTGGTATTGAGCAATAAGAGAGACAGCTTTTGACTAGGAAGTCTTTCAGAATGGTTTTGAAGGATGAGAGGGAGAGTGTTGACCTGATGAATAGAGATAAGGTGTTCCAGGCCTTAACAACATGGTACGAGTACAGTCAATGCTCAGCTGATTTTATAGCTTTATGGACAAGACAAAAGTTTTTATTTATTTTATTTTACATTTGATTACCTGGTAATATCCGACTTGGCCTAGAGCCTGTTTTCAGCTGAGACCCGGAGAGAAAACCTCCATGAGAGAAAACAAATACTGATAAAATACAGTAGAAAAAAAATATATATATATATATATATATATATATATATATATATATATATACATGGTACAACACTGAAAGGATAGAGAAGAGTAAGAAACACGGTAATAATTACAATATAGTATATGCACATGGTCATTGGATCATAATGGTCAACTAGGAACATAGCTGTGTAGAATGTTATTTAGTGCTGGACAAGCACATGGATTCTGGATAATTTTATAGGTGGTAAGAAGCTGTGTATATGTTAGTTGGTGGGATACTTTTAGCCAGTTTAGGCTTTTTAGTGCTATACAGTGGTGGATTCTGAAAGAGGTACTGCCTACACATTTAGCAGCTTTGTTATAGCATTGTTCAAGTTTTGATTTTTGTGATGCCTGAAGGTTAGTAAGGATGGGAACATGAAAAAGATGCATGTGGAGGTTAAAAGTTGTGGCAAGTATAGGTTTAGTTGCATTGATGAGAACGTTTTTGGCTCTGTAAAGCGTTCTTATTTTTTTATGAGTTTTTCTTATGCAATTTTGCATATGCAGATCGAGTTTAGGATTATCATCTATTATCACCACTAATAATGGCTATGAGAAGTGACTTCAATAAATGTATTGTCAAACTTTAAATTTTGTTTTTTTTCATGGAGCGAGGGATTTGGGGGAAAATGTAGTAGTTTGTTTTTTTTCAGGGTTGAGAATGACTTATGAGTTACAAAGTCATGTTTCAGTTGCTGTTAAAACTTCCCGAGTAACTTTTTTGGAGATGTGCAATGTTGTCAAATGTGCAAATGAGTATGGAGTCATCTGCGTACTGTATAATTGAGGCCTGTTGTGTTGATGTTTGGAGGGTGTTGGTGAGAATGTTAAAGAGGAGGGGACTAAGGATAGAGCTTTGTGGTACACGAGTGGTGACTGGCAGGTATGGAGAGAGAGT